>NC_143582.1:44217129-44404835 GCF_048544385.1 Mastigoproctus giganteus | reverse complement strand
AAGGGGAAATAATGCACTACTCTTTTCTCAGGTTGTCATACATAATTAAACTGTAATATGGGTCAAGTACCAAGAGTCTTAACATAAGACTTTCGTGAAACGTCAGCTGGTTATGTCAATGAGGAGTGTGAACTTTTATAAATGAACTTAACTCGCCGGATGTACTGTTAAAGCAGTGTTGGGAATTTTATACATATAAAGTCTAAAATATTTCAGGTTAGACTAAGTCTAAAGAATTTTAAACTCAAAATTCACAATTAATAATTATTGGAATACAAATTGTAACCCTTTATTTTTCTACCCCTAACAGCGCAATCTGATGATGAGTATCAGTAAGATGCCTGAAATGTATAGTGGCTATAAGCTTAATAAACTATTATTAATTTCATGTGGTATAAGAGTAGTCATTAATTATAGTAATTAATCTTCATGGAAAACAATCACAGAGCATCCCTCCCTAACTATATTAGGTCAGCTTTTTGTTATGCTAGCACCATAAATACAAGAAATTTATTTCTTCCAAAATTGGAAGAAATAAATGAAGTCAAATGAAGGGTTTTGGTGTTAAGACCCCAAGACTGACTAGACTAGAAATACGAATGAGTATAAAGGTGTATTTCCTAATTTTGTCCACGATATAATCTAGATGTCAATTAAAATTGAGAGAGAGAAAATCATTTTCATAGATTAAGAATAACAGCATTAGAAACAATTACTGAATATTCATTGAAATAATCACAAAGGATTTAATAAAGTAAAATCAAACAATTGGCTAAATGAGGAATGACAAAGATATCAAGCTGGGGATAGATACTGTGCAATAATCTTTGCACATACTGTATTATTTAAAGCAAGGACTTATAGTCATTACTATTTCACGCTGTTTGGTACCATTAGTACCAAACAGCGGGATATCCACATAGATGGCTAGAGAAAATTTTAAATCACTAACCTGAGTGTGATACAGCAAATCAAGTGCCTCTTTAGTACCACGACCAGTGCAAGAACCAAACTGGTCAGAAAAAATAGAGATTTATTCTGAAAAAGATGTAATCTTGTTAGCAACATGGCATTCAAGACACCTCCCCAAATGGGACATAAGTGCAATAGGGTGGTATGCTTTAACAGAAGAGGAGGCAAAAGGTTCTGGAATAAGCTTGAGGAGGGAAGATTTACAGATAACAGGGAAACCAATCAGAGGTATTTGTTCAGAGTTTGAGTAAAGAATGCAATTAATGAAACTTTTTGATGAAGGCAGTTTTGATAAGAGTCAACACTAACTCTTATAAGAGTTAACTAAGAATCACTTTTATAATTCTTATATTTAATTCTAGAGACACCAAAGACTACTTCAAATTTGTGAGAATAAATAAAAATCAGCAGAGGAAGAGTAAGAATCACTTAAAGATCTGATTTTAATATGAACAGAATTATCATTTTCAGGATAATCAGTATTTAGAATGGTTCTAATAGTACTAGTAGAAGTTATGGTTTCAGTATCATCATAATTTTGAAATGTAGATATTAGATGGGTGGATCTTGTCTATAGTTAAAAGGTAAACAAGGTCCCAAGGTTTATTGTCAAATGTTTGAACCAAATGCTACCAAGAAGTTTACTGTTATGAGTAGCCTTAACATAATTTGGCCCATATGCGGAGAGGACATATTTCTTGTGTAGTCTCAGATGGACTCTGTCAACCCTGTTGTGTATGTGTGAAGAAACTGTACCCAGCAAGATCGATTGGTGCAGTAATGTTGTTGTTGTTTGTTTGGTTTTTAGGAGCATTAGCACAAGAAAGGCACCCGGGGTGGATGGGATCTATCCAGTTATATTAAAGGAGGCAGCAAAGGAAGTAAGCAAACCCTTAGCCATAATTATGAGAGCTTCCTTGGACTCAGGGGAGGTACCCATAGACTGGAAATGTGCAAATGTGACCCCAATTCACAAAGGAGGATCAAAGGCTGACACAAGTAATTATAGACCTGTGAGCTTAACTTCTGTTCCAGGAAAATTAATGGAGGCACTGGTTAAAGAAGCACTGCAGGATCATTTAGACAAGACTTCAGTTATAGCTCGGACACAGCATGGTTTTGTTAAGGGGAAGTCTTGCCTGACCAATTTGATTGGATACTATGATGCAGTTACAAAAGAACTGGATGCAGGGAATAGCTTTGATATTATATACTTGGATCTTAGAAAGGCTTTTGATACTGTTGCACATGGAAGACTGCTACACAAATTGGAGCAGTGTGACAATGGAGGCAAATTGCTGCTATAGATAAAGGGGTGGTTGAGGGGGAGAAGACAGAGAGTGGTAATCAATGGACACTGCTCATCGTGAACTAATGTTATTAGTGGAGTCCCTCAGGGCTCAGTGTTGGGTTCATTATTGTTTTCTGTATTTATAAATGATATTGATGATGGTATATCAAGCTTAATGTCCAAGTTTGTAGACGATACAAAGGTTGGCAGGGTTGTCAAGGACACTACTGACACTATGCTGCTGCAACAGGATCTGGAAAGGTTGAGCAGATAGGCTGTGAGGTGGCAAATGAAGTTTAACATTGACAAATGTAAAGTACTACACATGGGAAACAGCAACCCCAGAGCAACGTATCAACTCTGTGGTACTACACTGACAGTGGTAGAGAATGAAAGGGACTTGGGGGTGGTTGTGCAGGCAGATATGAAGTTCTCTGAGCAGTGCAGACAGGCTGCAAGAGTAGCTCATGGAGTATTGTAAATGATATACAGGAATTTTTCCAGCAGGGATAAGGAGGTGATTATTCTCTTGTATAAGGCAATGGTCAGGCCACACCTAGAGTACTGTATACAGGTCTGGAGGCCTCATTTCAAGAAGGATGTAGAGCTGCTGGAACGAGTACAGAGAAGGGCAACAAGATTAGTGAATGGAACAAAGGGGTGCTCTTACGAAGAAAGGCTTAAGTTTTGCAAATTACAGTGTCTGGAGACTAGGCACCAAGCGAGGTGATCTGATAGGTGTATAAAGCCTTGAATGGTTTAAGCATGCTCAATGCTGATGGGATTCTTCCTCTAGCTCAGAATAATCACCTGAGAGGGCATAAATTCAAATTGAGGAAAGACAGATGTAGGATAGACGTGCGGAAATTTGCCTTTAGCCAGCGGGTGGTTGGTTGGTGGAACAGACTTCCATCCCTTGTCGTGGAGGTTGATAGCCTAAACAAATTTAAGGCTCAGCTGGACAGGTATTTCGAACGAATGGAGGGGTGAAATGGGAGTAGTGGTTGTTTTTTTTTTTTTTTTTTTTTTTCCCTTTGGCTGATGCTGCATAAGCTTGCTTTCTTGCATCAAATGCCTCTAGTAATGCTAATGTGACCCTTTGACCATGTGAGGTATGTCAGGTCGACCTATGTAGCATAGGTAAGGTGTCGGTGGTTCAGTAGGTAGTAAAATTACGAGCGTGATGGGTAAAGGGAAGGATTTATCAGACTTTGATAAAGGACAGGTTGTGGGTGCTCGACGAGCTGGTGCCTCAATTTTCCAAACGGCTGAACTGGTGGGGCGTTCGAGAGCTGCCATTGTTAAAGCGTACCAGGACTGGTGTCAAAATGGTCAAACAACGACCCAACGGCAAAACTGCAAAAGGTTGATGTTAGAGGTGAGTGCCGGGTCCAACGACTCGTACAGGCGAACAGGTGCAGCATTGTTGAAGAGTTGACTACCCAATACAACATGGGCCAACCTGGAACAATATCTGGCATGAACATGATTCGCACACGCGTGTATTGGGCTATACCAGCAGACAACCCCTATGGCATTCTCTCCTAACCAAGGTTCATCGGCATAAAAGACTCGCCTGGTGCAAAAAACATGCAAGTTGGACGTTAGAAGACTGGAAGAAGGTGTGCTGGTTGGATGAGTCATGTTATTTACTTCATACCGTGGATGGTCATGTATGGATTTCGCGTCAACAACAGGAGGCTCTTGATCCATCATGCATGGTATCAAAAGTGCAGGCCGGTGGAGGTGGCTTTATGGTGTGGGGCATGTTTCGCTGGCAGGAACTGGGGCCCTGGTGCATGTGGAACAACGCATCAGTGGTCTCCGCTATCATCAACTGCTTGCTGACTGTGTACACCCCGCTATGTTACACTTTTTCCCGAATGGTGATTGTGTCTTCCAAGATGACAATGTGCCTAGCCATTGGGCACTTGTGCAGGAATGGTGTGAGGAACACAGTTCTGACTTCCAGCATATCAATTGGCCTTTGAACTCCCCCGATATCAATCCCATAGAGCACTTGTGGGACACTATGGAAAGGCATATCAGGTGTCTGGATACAACAATCGCCTCCAATACCTGCATTGCTAGCCACATTACAAACAGCTTGGTTGGACATACCTCCTGAATGCTTCCGACATCATGTTGAATCAATGCCAGGTCAGATAGCTGCTGTACTGAGGGCGAAAGGAGGACTACAAAGTATTAGGTAGGTGGTCATAATTCAGTGATCACTCAGTGTATGTGAATTTTTCCAGCAGGAAAAAGGAGGTGCTTATCCCATTATATAAAGCAATAAAATACTGCATACAGTAGTGGGATGGAAGCCTCGTTTTAGAAGGAATTTTAGGAATGGATGCAGAAAAGAAAAATACAATTAGTTAAGAACAACAAAAGGATATATTTTTTTTTTTTATCATGAAAGACTATTTCTGTAAATTGCAGTGCTTGGAAAACAGTCACACACGAGGAAACCTCAGTGAAAAAGTATTTAAGACTTGAAATGGACTTAAACTAAATGCTGTTGGCACCTTGCTCTTTCTCAGACAACGTATATAGTGAGCATAAATTAAAAAATAGATTACTGCAGAATAGATGTGCAAAAATTAACTTTCAAGTCACAGAATATTTGATCATAGGAACAAACTTCCATCAGGTGTTGGAAGTGGGTAGTTTAAATTTAGGAAGAAGAGTTAGATAGTTGGATGTGGACAGATGAGATGAATGTTTTTTTTTTTCTTTTTGGATGAAGCTGTATAAGCTTGTTTCCTTGCATCATTTGTCACTACTACTAATACTAAATTTAACACAAGCCATAAATTCTTGGTTAATAAAATAAGAAAATCTCATTTCAGATGTCAATATTTGTGATCATGCATACTATATTCCCTTTTTCTGCAAATATGATCTCTCCTTCTCTAATGAAATAAAAGATTTCATACCTCCAACAAAGGCATCCCCTGCTCCATTAGTATCGACAATATCCTCAGGTTCTACAGGAACAACATGGTGCTCTGTTATAGAGCCATCTGAAAATTGCACATGAATTCAATTACAACTAATTACAAAGATGAAACAAGATCATGATATAAAATTGTCATTATGTCAGGGACTACTTGTATTATATTATATTCATTATATAATAAAAAGCACACAATTCATATTTTTTGAACATCTATAAATGTAACTGTAAAATGCTTACCTTGTGCAAGAACTACAGGATCTTTACCAGCTGTTATAATAACAATTCTTGATTTTTGTACATTCTTTTTTGGGAGCTTAGATATTTTAAGAGCAATTTCCTTTATATCTTTTGTCTGTATATATTAACAAAACAAAAGGTCAGAGACAGCAAGACAAAAGGGATGTATGTATAACTATTAGTCTATATTTGGGGGGGGGGGAAGAAAATCATTTAGATTTCTAAGTTATTTCATAATAAAAGATGTAAACAATGATGTAAAAGAGTATCTGAAAATAAATGCTGATCTACACATTAAATGCCAAATTACAAACATTTAATGTGTGAAGCAGTGGTATTATACACCCAGTGGAAGGGATTATTAATATCTTTCAACCTTTAAAAATCTAAATCTCTAAAACATTTAACATTCATTCATCTCTCTCTGCCAGAACACTTCGCCCAAATTAATAAAAATATAATCATGTGCAAAAGTTTGGGGAGTAGCACATTTTGAGAAAAATGTCACCACTTATCAATTTCAATAAAATTGTGCAGACATCTATAAAACATAATTCATAAAATCCAACAAGAATACATAAATTATGTAAGTAATGAAAGAATGATAATCAACTTATTAAAATCAAGCAGATTTCATACAATAATGAAGGATTACATAGGGATTAATAAGTTGTTTAATCACCCGCTCAACTATGACACAACTCTTTGTGTATCTCTCTGTTCCTACCAAGGTTATCCAGAGGATCTCTAGCAAAAAGAAATTGCTCCTCGAGGGCAGATTTTTAGTTCATATGGAGTTCATGGGATCAGTGGGGGTGGGGGATGACAGAGACTTGAAATCTGCTTCCTCAAAGAATTCTAAGCATGTGCTATACGGTTAAGGTTGGAGGCAACTTTGTTCTCTGGATATTTTCACTTATCAGAAATTCAGCAGAGGGCTATGGAGAAGTGTTTTATTATCCATAAAAAGAAATTAAGGACCAATAATATCCCAGAGCAGTCTCACATATGACATTAAACTTATTTCTCTACAGTCAAGCAGTCAAGATTCTACCCTCATCAAAGCGGGCATAAAGCCATTAACGGTTATACCTCCTCACATCATTACACTCCCACCACATTCTCTCCAGATGCAACACCATCAAGAATTGCTATTCAAGTTGAATCTTGACTTAACAGAAAAACAGAACATTACTATGCCATTTAATGTCCCAAATGCAACACTTTGGGACACTGGTGTTCCAGAGTGCTGCAATTGCAAGGGAATGCAAGTCACAGGTTTCCTAAACTAAATCCCCCCCCCCTCCAAGAGTATATAAAAGCCTGCGTGACACTGTATACAATATGGCACAACACAAAATGTGATTCCAATGCAAGTTGGCATGCAGACATTTTTCTGTTGTGTTTAGCTGTTAAGAATGGATACTAGTAGACTTTTAAATGTTACTACCCACAGATAGCATTCACCTTTCCTGCAGTTACATGTTCTAGTCACCTGGAACTGTTTCTGTAACCTCGAGATGACATTTTCAACTACTCGAAGAACCCAGCTGCCTCCACATGCGATTATGCCATCTCCAACACCCAGAATAATATTGACCTGCCATGCTGTACAATTCTGTAAAGGAAAATCTATCAGATATATTTTTTTTGCCTAGCAGGATAAAAGAAAAATGCAATTTAAACCTATTTCTAGAAGGAGTACAAAACTGGCATGCTACAGGGCTTTTTGTGCAAATTTACATATGGCAACTTCCTTAGCTTTTGCACAAAAGTGCAGTTATTGATTTATTATTATTATTGATTAAGAACAGAAAAGTTATGCATTTCATTACAAAATACAATAAACTGTATTTTAAAGTTATTAACCTCAGTTATATGTTCTAAATTGTTTTTTTCAATTTTTCTTTCTTTTTTGCTTTGTTTGACAATGAGTGAAACCAATAATTTAGACCTTCTACAGTTAGTACTGCCACGTGTTTATTTTATTTTTTTTTCGGGTAGGCATTTTATTTATCTAAATAGAAATTTTTCCTGAATAAAAAATAATTATACAATTCAAATTTTTTTTAAAAATTTTATTTTATAAAGTGATTATGAAATAGTTTCATAATCACTTTGTAAAAGAAATAGTCATCCAAAAGGAAAAATTAAATGCAAACATAAAAGGCATTATTACTGTTAAAAAAAAAAAAAAAAAAAAGTACCTGCATATCCTTTTGCAGAGCCCCCAATTAATAAAAAGAACCAAATACACAGATGTACACCTTGTAAAATGTTTATTTATACAAGGTGCATATTTGTATTAATAATATAACTTTTAGTTATTTTTTTTTACCATTGAAAGTTCTATAGTCACTTTTTTTAAAATCCAGAGATTTGCTCCACAACCATTCAGAATTGCATACACGTTTATATGAACTTTTCTCCAGGTCTTCAAAGATCCTGAAAGCACAGATTTTGTATAAAATATACGGTATTTCATAATACCCTGTATTTTTTGTGCCAATATACATTATTCAGAACTGCCAACTTCTGACTTGCAAAAAAGCTGGAGATCAGGAACTTGCAAGCATGAGGAAAACATGAAATTCTAGGTCAAAAGAGAACAAGAAATTTTTCAGAAAATACAGGTTTCTGTACAGTTCAGACTACAAAAGAATTAAATTTCACTGATCTAGTATTCTTTGAGTGCAAATTTCTGTTTGGATACTTTATTAGATAACAAACAACTGATTTTAATTGCTTAAAGGAAGATAGCATTGAAGATTTTGCCATCTTCAGAAATGTTGAGTCAAGATTTGTTTCCATATCAATGGCCCAGCATGTCTAGACTTGGCTGTCAGGAAAATTTCCTGAGAATCACCAGGAAGAAAAGGTTGTGAACTCTTTAATCTGGTTTAACATGTTCACTGTCCCAATACATTATATTTATGTGACCTCAGAAGTCCAGCCTATGAGATTAATTAAGGTGTGTACGTAAGTATGTACATATAGCTATTTTGTATATAGTTTATGTTTTTTTTTTTTTTTTACTATGCATCATATGTGATGCCCGGACTTGTGAATACAAATTTACCCCTCCACGTCCATGAATCACGTATGATTACTTTTCACGTTATACTGTTGACCTTCAAGTGTTTCAGCCATGGTCTCAAGTTATTAGTTACTTTCTAGTGTGCAAATGGGTAGTCGTGGACTTAGTGATGAGGAATTGCGAAGAATATTGGAGGAAAGTGACTATGAGCCAATTTCTAGCGATAGTGGACGATTATGTACCAGATACAGTTTCCGAGCCTGATATTGATAGTGGAAATGAAACGAAACAAATATTGACACAATTGATGGATATGGCGGGTACATCAGGGCAACATGAAGCTTCTGCTAGTGTTAGTAAAAGTCACTGGACTTACATTTCTCCTCCTCAGAAGGAAGCTTTCATAGGTTCATCCGGTATCCAAAATATTGACAGTATAATGAGAAATGGTAAAGCTTCTATAACCCACATTTATTATAAATTTATAAATGAAGACGTCATAAATCTTATGGTGAACCAGACAAATTTATATGCTCATCAGGTTATGAATAGTCAAGTAACAGTGAAAGTAAGAATACAATGATAGAAAGATACTAATGAAAGTGAAATGAAAGTTTTTGGGATTCATCTTATTCTCAGGTATTGTTTCATATCCGAGATGGGAGTATTATTGGAAAACGGACCCTATGTACTACCATCCATTGTTATATAATTTTGGAATAACTTACAATTGTTTTACTAGCCTACTAAGATGCTGGCATTTTGCAGATAACACAGCAGAACATTCTAATAGATTGTATAAAATTCAACTCCTTATTGATCTAGTAATTACAAATTTACATAATTTATACTTTCCTGGGGATGTTGTTGTTATTGACAAATCTATGATACCATTCAGAGGTCGGCTTATTAGGCAGACTAATAAATGAAGGGCAACTTCTAGTTGCAGATAATTATTATATTAGCATACCTCTTGCGAATTACCTGAAATCAAATAATACAGATTTGTGTGGTACACTTTGTAGTAATAGATTGGGAGTTCCTAAGGAAATAATCCAAAAGAAATTACGCAGGGGTGAAAAAATAACAATGCAAAAAAGATAATATTGTGATCACTAAGTGGCGTGATAAGAGAGATGTTTTGATGTTGTCAACACGTTTTGGTGATGAAATGAAGAAGTGTAGAAGAAGAAATGAACAAGTAAAACCAAAAATAACTGAATACAATAAGGCAAAAAAGGGAATTGATGTATCAGACCAAATTTCAAGTTACCAGTCACCAATGAGAAAATCACTGATATGGTATAAAAAAAATTACAATAGAATTAGTTTTTGGGACAGCAATTGTGAACACATTCATAATTTTCAATGAATTACAGCAAGAGAAGAAAGACAATGATGTCTCTTTTAGAAGTGAGAGAGACAATCACTAAAGAATTGATGGGAATCAAAACGGAACAAATCTCTAGTACAACCGCTTGTCAATCCTCATCTCAGCATTTTCTGTCAGAAATTCCGAGGCTTTCCCATGGTAAAATTCACAGGAAAAGGTGTCATGTTACAAAGAAGCAAAAATTGCTGGAAAAAATCCCAAATTGGCTGCCAAGCAAGTTCATAATGAATGTAAATCATGTGAGAAGCCATATTGTATGAAATGTTTTGAAAATAAACATAAAAATTAGTCTTTTTTTTTTTTTTTTCAGTTTTTTGTACTTCTGAAATAAAATACACTTTTCTTCACATTTTGAAATCTGTTTTATATACTCCTAACATTGCATGTAATTTGAAATAATTGATGTAGCTATGTATAAAAACTAGGAAACGTTTATGCAGGTTCATTAACTTTTCTAAAAAAAATATTTTCTTGTTAATAAGTCCACAAAAGATTAAAAACATAGGTCAGAAGTACAATTTTTTAAAAATTGTTTAAGCTGGCAAGGTCCATGGGAATCACATATGATGCCCGAACTTATTACAAAAACTATTGTGCATCACATGTGATTCCCTGGACAGTGAACGTGTTAATATTTTATGTCACTCAACACTGCAATGAAAAATTAAGATCCCAAGCATGATTTCCTTGTGCACTTATCAGTTCCCCAACAAGGACCACTACACATAAATTATTTCATAATAATATCTTTACCCCGACTTCTAATCTCTCTTGGCACAAGCACATTACAAATATTGCTTCCTCTGCATCTAAAAAACTTGGTTTTCTCTTTCGCTCTCGCCGTTACTTTTCTTCCAAACAGTTGCTCACTCTGTATAAATCGCAAATCCATCCTGCCATGGAATATTGTTCCCAATCTGGGGTGGTGCCCCCAAAACCTCTCTCAGGCTTCTTGATTCCGTTCAGAAGACGGCAGTTAGGTTAATTAATAATTCATCTCTAACAGTCTTTCCACTCGCTGTCTCATAGATGTACTGTTTCTGCTGCATGCCTCTTCTACAGATACTTCCATGGGCACTGTTCTTCTGAATTGACTTCTATAATTCCCGCTCTCTCTTTCAAAACAGTCTGAACGCGTACCGCCACCAGCAAACATCCATTTACTATCCAACTTCAAACTCACAGAAGCAACGTTTCATCTTCCTCATTTATTCATTCAAATGACGTTTTCTGGAACAACCTTCCTTCATACATATTTCCTGAAAATTAGTCTACAGAAGTTTAAGTCCAATGTTAACAAATATCTTCTTTCGTCTTCTCAACCTCCAATCCAAGCACGGTACTAAGTATATAGGTTCTAATACCTCTCATGTTTGGGGTTTACATAAAAAAAAAAAAAAAAAAAAATTGTCACACTGAAATTGACAGAACTGATTCTGCAAATAATCTACAGCTTCATATACTTTTTTTTTTTTTTTTAAATCTTTAATAGCAATAAAAAGGAATGGAAACTGGCAAACAAAAAATTCAAACTTAATAAAGAAAGCACATCCTATTTAACCTATTCATCCCTCCAATAGTTAGTCTAGTTGTTCCTTGAATTTATTTAACCTATCAACTTCCACAATAACAGATGGAAGTCTGTTCCAGCAATCAATCATCTGCAAACTTCTGCAACTGTCCTTTTCTCAATTTGAATTTGTGCCTCCTCATCCCATCGGCACTGAGCTTGCTCAATTCATTGGAAGCCTTAAACATCTCAATCAGATTACCTCACAGGTGCTGAAGAACTGAAGCATTCCTTGATAAGAGCACCCCTTTGTTCCCTTGACCAATCTCATTGCCCTTCTCTGTACTCATTCCAGCAGCTTTACATCCTTCCTAAAATGAACCCTCCAGACCTGTATACAGTACTCAAGGTGTGGCCTGACCATTCATTTTTCTAACATTCATTCACTCATCCAGGCACACTTTTTCATCCTTACATTCACACACAGCCCTCATCACTCAGACTCCACAGTCATTTGCTAATTTTACTCAATTTCCACATTTACTCTTTCAGCACTCGCCCTTTCTCACACATTCATCGCAGAGGTATAAATTATCATTCACTCACTCACCCTTCTTAGCATTTCCTCTCACCTTTACATTCATTCAATCCTCATTCATACTAGCATACTTCAGAAACCTGTAGCTTACTAGTTTTTTTTCCAGCTGACAGGTAATCCTGGCTGCATGTCTATACCAGTTTCTTTAAAGTCCTTTCCGTGAGTGTTGTCGTGTTTGGTAACTCAGTCTGTTTTGGTTGGATGTATGTTATGATGAGGGCAGTGCCAGCAGTCTACCTTTATTCCAATCAGTCACGTCACATTTGGTTATTTTCCTACCTCTATGGTCCCCTAGTAATGAGCCAAAGGAGCCCCCAGAGACAGGGTGTCAAATCTGGTAAAGTCTGTTAATTTCCGAGTCAATTCAGGTATGTTGAGTCATGTAGAGATTCTGTCATTCACTGGGCACGGGGAAGGAAATGGGCTGGTTATGTTTGGTCTACTGATTTGGTACCGGGACTGGTTGAACAGCCTGTCTCTAAGTTTTGGCAGATTTCAAAAATCTGTAAAAGGCCTCCTCCATGATGAATTGGTATTCTTGGCCCCTAGGAAGGGGTCCAATTTCTGTGATTAACAGTCTACATTGATTTTCACAGATTACACAGTCATTTAGAACATGTGCCCAATCTTCACTTTTGCCACATGTAACAGTGGTGGTGGTGGGGGGGGGGGGGTTGGCAGTCCCAAAGAGTGCAATTTAGCTTTAAGGGATCCATGACCTGTCAATAGAAATGTGGTATTAAGTCCTGGTGGTTTTGGGCTAACCATAGCCACCTGTGGAAAAAAACATTTTGGTGGTAGCACCTTTGGTCTCTTGCTCCCATTCAGTTTGCCATATCTGATGTAGTTGTGTGGCAATTTGTCATTTTTCTGTCAATGTCATTGGTAAGGTTTGGGGTTATGTCTAGGAAACCCATGGGGATTCCTTTTTTTTTTTTTTTTTAAGTCTATAATATAGCCCTTTTTTTGCAATTTAAAGTTGCAGTGGTAGGGTACCGGCGAAAACTAGCAGGGCCAGGATACTAACTGTACAGCATGCTCTAGTTATTGTTAATAAGATTGTTCTTTGAATGCTATTTAATTTTGCTCTGTTTCTAACTATGGCTGTGCAATGAAACCATACGCCAGCACTATAGGAGGTTACAGGTAAAAAACCCTGCTCTGTAAATGAGCACCAGGGTTCTGCGCTTGACACCCCAATTGGCTTGGCTGATTCTGTCAATCATTCCAACATAATTTTGGACTTTTTTGGCCAAGTATGACAGGTGTGGATAAAATGTTAATTTGTAGTCTAGAATTATGCCTAACTATTTCAATTCTGGACTATGTGAATTGAAGTATCACCTATTTTTATCAATGGTGGTAGTCTTATTTTAGATTTCTTTTCAGTAGGATACATTTAGTTTTTTCAGCCAAAATTGAGCATGTGGATTAGCACCCTTTCCTGCAGTTGTTTGAGTGCCACGTTTGCTCTTTCTTCCACCACCCTTCTGGTGTTACCTTTTACCAATAAGACAAGGTCATCAGCAAAGGTGACCCTGTCTATAAGGCCTAAATCTGTCAGGAATTCAAGCACAGAGGTCCAAAAGAATGACCTAGTACTGAACCCTGTGGGCAACCTTTCGTAACTGATGTTTTATTTCTTGGAACTGTGTGCGTACTGCTATCATGTCTGTTACTAAGATGGGTATTTATACATTGATATAGATTTTGTGGTCATTTGTCTGGCAGAGTCTTCGGGGTCTTTGACACCCTCTGGTGTCAAATGACACCAGAGGGTGTGAAATGCACCAGCAAAGTCAACAGATATTGCCAGCATGTACTTTTGATCACTATTTACTGCTGTTAGGATATAGTGCATGGCATCCTCAGACGAGGATCTTTGCTTGAAACCAAATTGCTGTTCAGAATTTAGGTTGGCTTCAGTATAATATAAATTAAGACTATGGAGGAGTAGGCTTTCCATTATTTTTCCTAGGACAGACAAAGCTATAGGTCTGAATGATTTAGGTTCAGTAGAATTTTTTTCTGAATCCTTTAAAGATTAATCTAATTATAGCTAGTTTCCATTTAATCACTGCTTGGCTGAGGGAAACCCTCAGCCAAGCAGTGATTAAATAAGTTCAGTAGAGTATCAGGAGAAATTTCTGCTAACTTTTTAATGGTTTCTATTTCAATTAAGTCAGGTCCCAGGCACTTATTGTTTTTAGTTTTTAAGAGTGCTGCTTGGAGTTCTTCCATGATGAAGGGTGGTTCTATTGACATATTGCTATAATTTATATTACTGGTCATTATGTCACTCTGAGCCTGGGATAAATGTCATTCTTAGACTGGAATAAATGATCTAATATGTTATTTACACAGTCTGCCCAAGTGTGAGTTGGGGTTCCATTTGCCTTAATTGTAGAGTTCACTATGTCATCTCTCGGCAGTTTGTTGATGACAATCCTGTAGACCACACCTCAAGAGTTGGCATTATCAGCCATCTCCACCAAGGCCCACCAACATTCCTTTTTTTTTTTTTTTTGTCCTTATTTGAGCAGTATATGAGTTTCTGAGAGTCCTATAGGAACCTCTCAGAGCATCATTCTCGGGCGAAGTTACCCTTGCTATCTGGAAGTGTTTTCTGGTCTGGTGTACCCTTCGCCAGAGTATATCAAGTTCAGGGCACCACCACCACCAGGGAACAGCATTTTTCTTCGGTTTTCTTTTGGGTATTGCTAGATTGGATGCTTTTTGAAGCATAATTGTGACATTTAGGTTGTGTTCATCTGAGCTATAGTTATTATGGATCTGTGTCTGCTGTGGTTCTATTCTGTTTTCATCTGTGAAGGTCTGCCGGTTAGCTTTCTTTAAGTTGTATCTGATTATATCTTGGGGGTGGCTGTATCTGGCTGTCTATTTAAGGTAAAAAGTTATAGCCCTATGGTCTGAAATGGTCCAAGCTTCTTGGACCATCCAATCTATAATTTTGGTAGATATGGAAGCAGTAGCCAAAGTTATATCTATATCACTTTTCCACAGTGTACTACTATAGATAGGTAGGTTGTGGGTCTATTTATTACCTGTAGAGTACAAGTGGCTAGGTAGTCTTGTTAGGAGTTGGCCATTATGTGTTCCTGGTCTGTCATTTGTACGGCTGTGCTAGAGGCTTGACTGACAGTTGGCATCCATGGAGACTATTATCTTAGAATTTGGAAGAACTGTCAGTACATTCTGTAGATAATGAATGCTGGGATTTATTATCTACTCTAGATAATAAATCCCATGATACAATGTGAAAGGATCCTGTTTGATTAATTATTTGTGCCCAAACTGCTAATGGGAAACAGAGTTAACCTTTGTCACTGTTAAAAGAAGGATTTCTAATTACTATTGCTGCTAGTGAGGTTTTATGTGAAGACTATTATTCTTATGTTCTAGGGTATCCCTGAACCCTATCCTGATGAATATAAGGCTCTTGGATTATTAGGATATGTATATTATTATCCTCTGCTTTAAGCTTGATTTGATCTACAACTGTAGATGCTCTGTGAGCATTTAATTGGATGAACTTTAGAGCCCTGGCACAAGTCTGGTTTAAATTAAGGCCCATAATTGGTTCTCAATTTAAGCTATTCATTAAAAAGGCCTCTCTGCAGTCAGGAACTCGATAATTCATTTTTAGTACCACTAAACACTGACTCAAGACTGCATATATAGCTTTATTTATGATAAAATAAAGCAAAATATACTATAAAAATATAAAAGTATATTTAAAAACTGCAATTAAAATAAAAATGTACGTTACAATAAGGTAGCAACAGCTGCCTTCATTAGCTGAAATGATTATGGGTTATCCAACTATATATATATACACACATATACACCCACACACCTAATGCTATCCCAATAGGTCTGCAACGCCACTATGGCACACAAGCATTACCAGCTTCCCGTACACTGGAACTGGAAACGAACCATTCTAAACCGCTCATCCCTCCCTAAAATGAGGGACTCGAAAAGCAGATGCATGCAGCAACCCTTATCCCTATTAATGCTATATTGTCTGGACGAACATATTCATAAGCTCTCTAGCCACTTCCGGTTCAGAAACCCCTAGCCCCATTGACAATCAATGCTTCCTTTGGCTGAAATACCATGTCCTGTTTCCCAAGTGTGTTCAGCTATGGCTGAGTTCCCATTATCCGCTGTCTTGATGGCTCTACCATGTTCACCTAGCCGAATGCGTAATCTATGCTTTGTTTCACCCACATTAAACTCCCCACACTACACTCCCCACACTCCGGGCATTCAATCTCTATATGACCCCGCTGGTGTCACAAGTTAGAATCTTTAACCCTGGATACCTGTGTAAAGGTATGAAGTCTCCGACCAGGAAGATGCACACAGCGTATATGACATGAGTGTAAAATACGTGCAATGGGTTCTGAAATACCCAGATCTCAATTTAAGCTGTTTTACCATTTTTTGATAGCTGGGACAATTATTGTCCCTAAGATTATAGTGAAAGTCTATTTTGGTCAACTTACACGTAGCACACTTAGGTTGTGTGCTTCTACTGTTACAGTTTTTATAGTCGTGGCCAGTGACTGCAGTGGCCACAGATCAGGTCTTTTTGCTTGCATTGCCTGGCTGTATGACCAAATCTGTGGCAGCAGCAACATTTTGTAACTGGGAAATATTCCCTGAATCTATGGCTGGTCCAGCCAGCATAGATTCTCTGCTGATTTTTAAGCACTGTCCATTTTTTTTTTTTGTTCCAGCAAATAATTGGGACAAGGAATTTTTCTAATTTGACACCATGTGACTTTTTGGCAATTCCCACAATTAAAACACAGCACACAAAAGGAAAGTAATTTGAGCCAATTCAAGAGACTCAATTAAACATGATGGCCTATGGCCTACCAAAAGCATTCACAAAAGAATGTTTTGATTAGTGGTACAACCAGTGTGTGGTTGTAGGAGATTATATTGAAGACTATTAACAATGTAAACATTTATCATTCACTGAAGGTTGATAAAATAAATTTTTACAAATTAACTTTTTGATCACACCTTGTAAAATAAAATTAATAAGAAAAAAGGTTTCTAATGTTTATTCTGGCAGTTCTTTCATTGAAATGTATGAATCCGATTTTATACAACAAAATTATGTTGATGCCAACGCACCATATTTTTTGTATAGTTTTGGAGTATTACATACGACAAACTGGTTGACAGGCTTTTCTAAGTCATTCTGACTTGGAATGGACAATAAAGACCACCTATTGTCTGATGAAGGACTGGTAAGTACTATCATTCAGTCAAAAAAAATGAATTAAACTCAATCATTTGTTTGAAAATTGTGTAATAACAAGGCAGTTTATGAAAACTGCAATTTAAACTCTGACACTTGCAAAACAAAAGATGAAAAAAGTCCCTGCACTTTTTGCAAGTTATAGTTTCTTCAAAACAACTGCTTAAAAAAAAATAATAAAAATAGATTTGGTTGAAAATAGACCAGATATTGAGAACAAAGCCTTTCTACCAAATTTTTTTTCTGGCAAACTATCAGTAATTAATCCCAGAGATCCAAAATATACAAACCATTACAATATCAGAATATTTCATATTCTGATGTTGTGATGGAAATACATTTGTGTTTACTGAAGTTTCAGAAAAAGTGTTAACCACATGTATGACCATTCCGATTTAAACATGTTTTATGCAACATTTACAAAAGGTATGAAAGACATTTTTCTTCACAATGGGATGATCTCAATTCACTCAAGCTGTTCCATCCTTTGAAGACCTTACAGAAAGTGTGTAAATAGTTTACATATTACTATGGTTATCCATGGCACTTCACATATGCTCATTAAAAGTTTTCCATAATAAGCCTTCTAAAGAGAATACAAAAACTCAGCTAATGACTGATAAATTTACAAATGATACTAATATTTAGAATCATCTTTTAAACAAAATATAGGGGATTAATTTTCTCATAAAAAACTTACCGAAAAACCCTGCTCCTGGGAAAATGTTATTGCTTCCTAGACAGAAATCCAAAGAAATGGTAAAAGATTAATCTGCCTGTAGAACTAAATAATAAAAGTTATGTCTTCCATCTTAAGAATGATAAAAAATACTAGTGAGAAATATAAAATACTATATCAATGTAACAAATGAAGAATAGATATGTAATATGTAATGTTAATTTAGTGACAACTCAAGAAAATTTAACACATTTCACTTATAAGGAAAAATAACCGTTAACCAATTTTCATAATTATAGTTCCTTATGGTGTCTAATACATACTTCCGGTCATGGTATCTAAGGTCACCATTAGCAAATCTAAAACACTGATGGAGATGACATTCATGTCTCACTGGTAGTAATGCACAGATTATTTTGGCAAAGTCTAATTGTTCTGCAATAGCCAAATCCTTGCTTGTATCTTCATACTGGTGGAACTATTAGTAAATTTGGGTATATATAACATGTGCATAATAATACAAATGCCTAGAATATGAAGACTGCCATCCAAGCACCTACCAACAGCCAAAATTAGAGGAGTGGTGTCCTTATGGCCAAGCTGCTACGATAAAGGGTAGAAGACTATACATAAACAGTGAATTGCCTCACTTTATTTAATGAAGGCTCAAAGTATCCAAAATCATGTCTGGTCTCTAGAGTGGAGCACCAGTCTCACCCCATCTCTTCTATCAGAGAAGATGAGTCATGTCTTTGGTGCTCATAAAAGGCATCATGGCAAAGTTTAACATTCCTTATGCTACAGTGTCAAAAATGGTATTTGTAGGCCTGCCACTAGATAAACTACCACACCAAACCTATTGGTAGTGCTCTTAGAGGCATCTGGTTCAAATGATATATAATCGCATTTCCTCAAACTCTGCCAACTGTGAATGGAGGAGAATCAGTAGTGAACATATGAAAATACCATTCCCCACATACATGTTATACTAAAGAACTGGATATACTTAACTGTGCTAAAAGCACATCTAAAAACTTGAATAGATGTTATCTCCAAACTTTTCATAATGCATCAATGTCAAAGAGGGAAAAGTCAAAATAATGAAAGAAGCCCAAATATTGGTTTAACTCATTTCACAAATATACATGATCATAACTCAAATCTCAATAATGCTATTACCATCTATAATATTCCAAAGCTCACTTTTTTTTTTTTTTAAATATCAGTGTTTTCTTTGGCCACAGTTAGTTGCATTGGTAATAATTCTCTTTAATTTTTTCTTTCACTTTAAATGTGGTATGTGAATGTCTGATATGATATTTGATTTGATATTCCACCGACTTCTTAATATACAATCTCTTCTTTTGATCTCTTTACCCTATCTGTAAATTCATTTGTTTCTATTGATCTCTAAAACTGATAAATCAGCGATTTCTTTTTAACTTTATTTGGAATATGCAGCACATTGAAAGCAAGGTGTCAAAATTCAAGACCTGCTATGGGTCCTCATCAAACAAATACATGGGCTGTGTTAGGGTTACTAAGAGTATAAACAGGTGTATGTATACTTGCATGTACACTAACTCTAGGAACACAGTAATTAAATTTGATGAATTTCAAGTGCTGGTCTCAAGTCAACAAATGTAGAAGTTGTTTGGATATCACAGATGTGATATCAATCACATATAAGAGATTCAGAAATTTCAATATGGGAACTACAATATGCACAGAGGAGGGGGGGAGGGGGGAAAGGATTATGCATTAGTTAAGAAGAATATAAAATTTAAGGCACTGTGTCCGGCTGACCTGGATAACCAGTGCAATGTTGAGTCAATTTGGTGTGATATATGCACTGGGAAAACAAAAAATGAGTAGAAAAGTGTTAAACCTATTGACAGTGATCAGTATAATGAACAAATATACAGAAAGTCTTATAATGGGAGGATATTTACTGGAAGATGCGAGTTGGTCACTCACACTAGCAAGACTTTTGGGGATTTATTGGATGATTGTTTTCTACACCAGCATGTTAAAGAGAAAATAAGAGAAAGCAATACATTTAATCTGATTATCAGCAGTTATTCTTCATGCATTAAGAACCTGCAGATAAAAGACCCTATGGGTGGCAGTGATTACAGTGTGCTGATTCGGATTTACTTAAAGACAATTTCTGCAAAGGGAAGTAATTGTAGAAGCTACTAGGCTTTTCATACCAACAGAGAAATACTATTCAAGGCTTAAATCAAGGGTCACCAATTAACGGGAAGAGAAATATTTTTGCTGACCGTGAGGTAAATTAACCTAAATCATTAATTTAAATATACAGTTGAACCTCTGTTTAACAAACTTTTTTATAGCAAATTTTTCTATTATTTCTGAATTGCTGTCAGTTGTAAAATCATTTTGTAGGAAACCAAACATACTTTCTCTGATTTAAATGAGGTGCTGCACTTTCCATGTATGAAAGAAGTATTGATGGAAGAACTTAATATACAAGTGAATATAAAAGCGAATACAATAATTTTATAGAAAAACTAAAACATGAATTCAGTGAAAGGTTTGCAAATTAAAAAAAAAATAGGGAAATTAACACAACTCCTCGTGTCCATTTTCACTCGAACAAAATGAGGAATGGACTAATGAGGCAGCAAAATGGTTTAAGAGTAATAAAGCTGCACTGCAATTAGAAATGACTGATCTTCAAGATTTTTTTTTTGAAAGAATAAAGTGATTTGCAACAGTTTTGGGGAAAATATGTGCAATATAAAAAGTATCCCGAAATAAGGAAACTGTACTCAATTATGTACAATGTTCGGATCAACATATATGCATGAATCAATGTTTTCCAAAATGAACCATATTAAGAACAAGTTTCTATCTTGGCTAATGAATGATTATCTGTGAAATTTGCTTCAAATATCAAGTACAGGGTTTGTTTCAGATTTTAGAAAAAGTCATTTTTCTCATTAATATGTACATAAATTTTAACATTGTATCTATAGTAATTACATAAATAAATCCAAATATCACACATTTATTAGAAGATTTCGTAATTTTATTTTAGTTTTAAGCATGCAGGAAAGTTTTTTTTTTTTTTCTCTCTCTAATAAAGATCACAATGAAAACTAATTGGTAACCCTGGCTTAGACCTAAATGGATGTCAGATGAACTATTAAGACACGTGGCAGAGAAGTAAAATGCATGGGATGCATATAAATTATCAGGTGACACAGAAGCCTATGGTATATGTAAATTAGTCTCTAATCAAGTCACAAAGGAGGTTAAGCAAGCTAAGGCAGATTATGAGAAGTCTCTGGGAAAGAATGCAAAGAAAAATAGCAAAAACTTCTATGCTAATATTAACAGTAGAAGGAAAGGTTTGAATCACACTGGATGATGTGCTATCAACAGTTTAACTGTTAAAAATGGTAAACCATTAATGGTTAAAAATCATCAATGGTTAAAAATGGTTAAGCAACAGTTAAAAATTTAGGTTGCAACAAACTGAATAGGTATTTTGCATCCACATTCATATGCAGAATTCTTTAGGGAAGGGGATGCCAGAAGTTTACTAAACTCTAACAGGGTGCTAAATGATTTTGCAAAAACTGAGAGGAGAGTGGAAGTGAAATTAATGAAGTAAAACAAAAAAAAAAAAAAAAAAAGGGGTAGCTGAGATGGACAGCATCTACACAATGGAATCACTGGTTAAAGGAATAATGCAGGACCATCTAGACAGGAGTGCAATTGTACTGCAGTCAGAGCATGGATTTGTTAAGGAGTGATCTTGTCAAATCAATTTGATTAGATACTATGACACAGTAACAAAGTAAGTGGATGCATATATATTTGGATTTCAGGATTGGTTTTGATACAGTTGCATGCACATAAAAGACTGCTGTACAAATTGAGCGATGTGGTATAATATTAAGGAAAAGTTGCTGCTATGGATAAAGCAATATCTGAGTATGAGAAGATAGTGGTAATCAATAGGCACTGCTATTCTTAGGCTAATGTTATTAGCTGAGTCCCTGAGGGTTCAGACAGGCCCACTGCTGCTGTCCATATTTATTAATGAAGATATATCACACTTAATACTTAAGTTTGCAGATGATAATCTGCAAACTCAAGCATTCATATACAAAGGTTTATGGGCACCTCCATAGCCAGGTGGGAAGGAGCAGCAGTGCATAGCACATGCTTCTTGATTAGACCGAGGTTCGAGCCCGTTACCACCAAATACGGAGGTTGCGGAAAGGTCAGGAAATGACACCACATATTCCCGGAGCAATATGGCCTTAGTTGCTAATGCTCCTAAAAACCAAATAACAAACAAACAAAGGTTTACAGGTTGGTTAATGACAATGATCAGGGTATGCTATTGCAACAAAACAAGAAAACTGGCCTTCATGAACTATGGGCTGAGAAACAGTAACTGAAGTTTAACATTGACAAAAACAAGATACTGCACATGGGTAGTACTAATCCCAGATTAATGTATGACCTGTTTAGTACTACACTCAGGATAGTAGAAAATGAAAAAAGACCTGGGGTAATTGTGCAGTCAGATATGAAGTACTGTTAGCAGTGCAGACAGGGTGCCAGAACATCTCATAGGGTTTTGTCAATGATATACAGGAATTTTGCTACCTGGGATAAGGAGGTGTTTATTCCATCATATAAGGCAATGGTTGCATCTTGGGTACTTGATCTTGAGCCTCATTTTAGGAAGGATGTGGATCTGCTGAAACAGGTGCAGTGAACGGTAATGATTGGCAAGGAGAAGAAAAGGGCATTCTTACCACAAAAGGCTTCATTTCTGAAATTTACATCACCCGGAGATGAGGACCAGTGAGGTGATCTGATTGAGGTGTTTAAGGCTTTTAATGGATTGAGCAAGCTCAATGCTGATGGAATTCTTCCACAGATTATATATATGGGGACATAAATTTAAATTGTGGAAGGCAGTTGCAGGACAGACAAGCAGAAATTGGCCTTCAGCAAGCAGGTAGTTGACTGTCAGAATACTCAACAATGGGCACAAAGTGGCAGGAGTGCTGTGACTTGGGGGAGAACCGAGGGGGACAATTCTCCAATGTGCAACTTGTGAAATGTTTGCCGAACTCTCTGGAACAGAACATGATCTAGGATGTCTTTGTGTGTGCCAGGTGCAGAGAGTGTCTAGAAATTAGGCATCAACTCAGCATTCTACTGGGCGTCTATGAGAGCTTGAGGTGTAGGGTAGATGCCCTCAAAGAAATTAATGAGTGGCCCGTCAAGCTCTCAGCTGCCCAACTCAACGCTAGAGCTCACTCCTGGGCATCAGGCAACACAGCGGCAATCTCCAAGGCAGAATGCGCTGGTCCCAAAGGAACTAGTTATTGTTGGTGACTACTGTCAGGGAGATGGGGAACATATTGTGTAAAAAGGATAGATGGAACAAGACCAGGATATGTCTGCCAGGGGCAAAAGTTGATGACGTTGCAAAGCATATGTCATCTTTTAAGGGCGCAAAAGGTGATATTGTTGTACACGTTGGCACCAATGACATTAAGAGTAGGAGATCTGCAGATTTACTTAACAGGTCAATGTTGCAAAAAAGTCGTGAATTAGGGTTAAATTTGAAAGTGTCTGCAATTCTGCCCAGACATGATAGGAGGGTGGTTGTTGTTATTTGGTTTTTCAGAGCATTAGCAACTAAGGCCATATTGCTTCGGGGATATGCGGTGGTCATTCCCTGACCTTTCCGCATCATCCGTATTTGGTGGTCACGGGCTCGAACCTCGGTCTAATCAAGAAGCGTGTGCTACACACTGCTGCTGCTGCTCCTGCCCACCTGGCCACGGAGGCGCCACGACAGGAGGGAGTACATGATGAGAGCCTTGTCAATCAATTCGGCCCTGGAGGAAATGTGCAAGGCTCAAGGGGTAAAATTTTTTTCAGACTGCTCTGTGCTTGTTAACAGGGGGAGACTGCTTCTACAGGGATGGGATACACTTAAATAGAAAGGGTGCAAGAATATTTTCTGATGCTATCGGGGCAGTGTTAGGTGGGTCGGAAAACTGCTAGCTTGGGGGGGGGGGCGGATTCACAGACTAAAATGTTAAAAGTAGCCGCAGGCAGAGGTGAAGGCGATTCTTGCATAACTTCTATTAGAATAAGTAGTGACCTGGAGCGAGGGGTGCTGGGGGTTTCAGGGACTGATGGCAATCATCGTGAAACAGGTGGGTATATGGAATGTGTTAGGGTAACTAATAATAAGAATAGGAACACGTATACCAATGCTAGAAGTATAGTAAATAAATTTGATGAATTTAAAGTGTTGGTCAAGACATCAAAGACGGATATTGTTGGGATATCAGAGACATTGTGTCACACAGATATAAGGAATGCAGAACTGGAATTTGGGGAGTACAATGTGTACAGAAAGGATAGACAGATAGGAAGGGAGGAGGTGTTATGCTGTTAATTAAGAAAAATATAAATCAAAAGAAGTGCATCCAGTTGATATAGATGAACAGTGCACTGTTGAGTCAGTCTGGTGTGATATAAGCACTGCAAAAGCAAAAATAAGAGTAGGAGTGTGTTATAGGCCTAATGACTTGAATGAGTACAATGAACAATTGTACAGAGAAATAGAGTGGGCTAGTAAATCAGAATGTCTTATAATGGGGGATTTTAACTTCCCAGATATTGACTGGAACATGTGGGTTGGTCACTCACACACTAGTAAGACTTTTGTGGATTTATTGGGATGATTGTTTTCTGCAGCAGCATGTTAGAGAGGCAACCAGAGAGGATAATACTCTTGATCTGATTTTCAGCAGTGATCATTTGTGTATTAAGAATTTGCAGATAAAGGAACCACTAGGTGGCAGTGATCACAGTGTACAGATGTGGGATTTACTTAAAGATATAATTACCATCAGGGGTAAAGGAAAGAGTTTTTGCTTTCGTAAAGGTGAGTACAGTGGTCTCAGACAGTTTTTAAATTCTGTACAGTGGGATCAACTGACGATGTTACCAACAGTAAATTCTAAGTGGGAAGCATTCAAGGAATTAATCGTGGATGCTACTATAAGTTTCATACCTATTAAGAAATATTGTTCAAGGTTTAGCCTAAATGGTTATTAAATGAACTAATGAGACTCGTGACAGAGAAGAAAAATGCATGGGATGCATATAAATTATCAAGCGACTCAGAAGCCTATGGCAGATATAAGCTAGTCTGTAATCAGATCACAAAGGAGGTTAGGCGGGCGAAGGCAGATTACGAGAAATCTTTGGCAAAAGACGCCAAGAAAAACAGTAAAGATTTCTTTACTTCATATAAACTCTAAAAGGACGGGGATGAATCTGATTGGTCCACTTGATATCGATGGTTTGACTGTTGATGATCCTGCTGAGATAGCAAAAAAACGGAGTATTTTGCATCTACATTCACACATGAGGAGTTAAGGTTTGAAAATGGCAGAAGGTTATCAAATTGTAGCAGGGTGCTTAATGATTTTGTAATAACTGAGAGCAAAGTAGAGGAGAAATTGCTGAAGTTAAACATAAGAAAGGCACCTGGGGTGGATGGGATCTATCCAGTTATATTAAAGGAGGTGGCAAAGCAACTAAGCAAACCCTTAGCCATAATTATGAGAGCATCCTTGGACTCAGGGGATGTCTCCATGGACTGGAAGTGTGCAAATGTATCTCCAATTCACAAAGGGGGATCGAAGGGTGACACGAGTAATTACAGACCAGTTAGTTTAACTTCTGTTCCGGGTAAAATAATGGAGTCACTGGTTAAAGATGCATTGCAGGATCACCTAGACAAGACTGCAGCAATAATTCAGACACAGCATGGGTTTGTTAAGGGAAAGTCTAGTCTGACAAATTTGATAGGATATTATGATGAGGTTACAAAGGAACCGGATGCAAAAAATAATTTTGATATCATATATTTGGATTTCAGGAAAGCTTTTGACACTGTTGTGCATGGAAGACTATTGTACAAATTGGAGCAGAATGGTATTAAGGGTAAGTTGCTGCAATGGATAAAAGGATGGTTGAGTGGGAGAAGACAGAGGGTCTGCTCTTCGTGGACTAATGTTATTAGTGGAGTCCCACAGGGTTCGGTTTTGGGTCTGCTGTTGTTTTGTATATTTATCAATGATATTGATGAAGGTATATCAGGCTTAGTGTCAAAGTTTGCAGATGATACAAAGGTTGGCAGGGTTGTTAATGACAGTAATGGCAGTGTGCTACTGCAACAGGATCTAGATAATTTGGGCAGATGGGCTAAGAAGTGGCAACTGAAATTTAACTTTGACAAATGCAAAGTACTGCATATGGGTAGAAGTAACCCCAGAGAAACGTACCAACTGTGTGGTACTGCACTTAAGGTGGTAGAAAATGAAAAAGACCTGGGAGTAATTGTGCAGTCAGATATGAAGTTTTCTGAGCAATGCAGACAGGCTTCCAGGGCAGGTCATGGGGTTTTGTCAATGATATATAGGAATTTTGCTAGCAGGGAGAAGGAAGTGATTGTCCCTCTGTATAAGGCAATGGTCAGGCTGTGCCTTGAGTACTGGGTACAGGTCTGGAGGCCTCATTTTAGGAAGGATGTAGATTTGCTTGAGCATGTACAGAGAGGGGCAACAAGATTGGTGAGGGGAATGAAGGGATCCTCTTACCAAGAGAGGCTTAAGTTCTGCAAATTGCAGTGGCTGGAGACTAGGCACCTGCGCAGTGATCTGATTGAGGTGTATAAGGCCTTGAATGGGTTGAGCACGCTGAATTCTGATGGGATCCTTCCACTTCTTCAGATTACGAACCTAAGGGGGCATAAATTCAAATGAAGAAAAGACAGATGTAGAATAGATGTGCGGAAATTTGCCTTTAGCCAGTGGGTGGTTAATTGCTGGAACAAACTTCCATCTGTCATTGTGGAAGTTGATAGGTTAAATAAATTTAAGGAGGAACTGGACAGGCATTTGGAGGGAATGGTGCGATTTTTTTTTTTTTTTGGCTGATGCTGCATAAGCTCATACATTTGCTTTCTTGCATCACATGCCACTACTACTACTCTCTCATCTGGAGTTGTATGGGTGGATAGTTTGGATTAAATTAAGCAAGAAATTTTTATCCCTAGTAAAAAGGAATATAAGCAAAATTCTCAAATAATTCAAAATTGCATTCGTTCTTTGTCTCCTGCCTGCCAGTGGCTAAAGCTATTAATAGTGCAACAATCACAAACTACGAGCAAACAATCTCATGAGAATATGCTAATTACGGTATTATACAGTAAACCAATAAAATCGTTTCCTCTTTTGGAGAATGCTAAACAATTAGTCACTTGTTTCTTTCTTGTGAAGCTGCACAATCATTTCATGTTGAAATAAGTAAAAATGTCTGCACAGAGCTCTTGTTTATCTACCTGTTCAATGCACAATAAAACTATAATTGCATCTGTTTTTATTCATCATACAAACCAATATAAAAATGGCCAGTAAAATCTGTAAATAAAATGCACTATTCCTTAAAATGAAACTGTAGCTCCTACAAGCAGTTGATGCAGGATGAAAACGGATATTTTCAAAAGGTATGGTATTCCAAATTCAGTTGACAATTAAAAAAAGAAACAAATAACTTCACGTTTGAGAGTAGCAAGTTCGAAATGGAATGGAAGCATTTATATACAGCATAGTAAGAAGATTTAGATATCACCTGCTTGTTTGAAACACAAATAAGCAATGGCATGTAACTCCAATTTCTGGCCCTATTTTGATGCAAAAGTTAGATTCCTTACCAGCACAGCTGGGAAGTGAGTTCTGTTCTAATTAACAATGGCTGTAACAATTCAGGAAGAGGAATAACATTATTTTTAAGAATGCTTATGTTGAACCACGGGAGATTTCTCAGCTGTCTTCTGGATAAGACTTTGGCATTTAAAAGAGAGTCTGTTGTTCTACAGGGAGGAAAGGAGTAAAAAATGCATTATCACAATGGTAAGTTGCAATTCAGATGATTCTGAAAAGTTTCCCATGCTTGCGAATGGAAAGTTTTTAACAAAAAAAAAAAAAGTGAAGAAATTCAGTGAAATACACAGCAAATAAAAAGGTCTGAATGGTGGAAAGTATTTTTCTGAAATGCACAAAGGTATTTTTATGCAAGAAACAAAGTCACTTTGATTACTGATAAGTCTTGCCCATCCTAAAGTGGGAAACCTGTAGTCTGTTTATTGACCTTCTTTCCACCTAGTATCCCAAGCATTTTGCAGCCTTGTGAGCAGGGTATAATTAAAAGGTTTAGGTAATAGATAGGTGATGTGAGAGGTGGTGTGTTTTTTATTTATGTGAAAACATCCATGGCGGCACTAGAGTAAAATAGATTGGAAAGAAGAAAGCTGACTGTTCAGATTTTAAATGAGGCAAATGATGTCACTTTCTAAGTGGCGCTAATGATGCTAACTCAGTCACTAATGTTGATTGGTAGAGTAAGCAGTGGGCAGTAATATTATGCAAGAATAAAAGTTATAAAGCCACTGAAGAAGCCTCTCGTGTCGAAAAGGAAAGAGTTCAGAAATATGGAGTACGAAAAAAAATGCAGACTTTAATAAAGAATATCTTTCATACAAGACCATTTCATTGCTTAAAATTTAAATGGCTTTGATTCAAGAATGCAACAATAAAACAATCACTTCAACAGAACTTCTTGCAGTAGTTTTTGGTTATGACGTCACACTAGTCTACAAATGGACTTCGCTAACTACTGAATTGTAAAAACACCTATAAAAGTATTTTGAAGATGGCTAAAACTCCCGCTGAGGGGAATCGAAAGAAGTATGCAAGAATAAAAGCTTCAAAGCCACCGAAGAGGCTTCTCATATCAACAAAAAAGAGTTCAAAAACAGAGAATGAAAAAATGCAGAGTTTAATAAAATCTGCTTCTCAAGATTTTGATCGGCATCAACCTTCTACATAGACTTCTCATCAAGAAGCTGGACCGTTGACATCAATGAAATTATATTCAAGAACTTCTGGAAGAGTTGGATCCAGAAGATTTGAGTTCAAATGAATTGCCTGAGGATTTTCAATTGATTCCTGAACCAGCTAAACAGAGTATACTGCAACAACCAGCTTAGACTTTGAGGGACCTGCTAGAACAAAAGGCTCGTCAGTTTTCTATGGCTAAAGAAATCAATTTAGAAGCTGTACCGATCGCAAGAAGAAGTACAAGTGTTTCGTTGAACAACAAAAGAATGATCTCTGCTAAATGAAATCATTTCCCACTAATACCGGCTTGTGCTATTACCATCCATAAATCTCAGGGAGGTACTTTCGATTCCGCAGTTTATGAATACGAGAAATGTCACGAACAACAACTAGTTTGTGTTGCATTATCTCGAGTTACCAATATCAATGATCTTTACATCATTGCTGCAAATGGAGAAAAGACAATTTATCATGGACTGAGAAATGCTACATGCACTCCAAGCTGAAATGACCAGGTTGTCGAGTAATCCTCGATTTACCATGCAAGATAGTTTATACGAGTTCATCAGTAAACAGCAAGATTTTTCAATTCTAACGTTAAATTGTCAAAGTATGTGCTCACAGTGACAATCTCACTGATGCAGTCATACAACAATCCAATTTACTTCTACTTTCTGAAACGTGGCTAAATAACAAAGAATAAACATACCTAACTTTGATTGTGTCGTTCAATTCAAACGAGAGGATTAATAAGATGGTGGTGGTGTAGCAGTTTATATCAATAAATCACTTCTCACATGGAAGTGATTTATTGACAAACTGTTGGCAAATCCGTGAGTGTTAGACCTGTTGGAGACATTTGTGCAGCCAAATGTCTTCTTCCTGATGGTCAAATGATATTGTCAGTAGTCATTTACATTTCACCTAACCAAAAGATCGAACACATCATTGAATTCATCCATTTTGTTTTATTTCCTTACACGATTGAAGGAGCTGCATTGATACAATTTTCTCACAAGAAATGCAACCGAATACCAATGATACTTAGTGGAGATTAACATTAATTTTGCAGATACTCAATCCAAACCTTTGACTGATTAGAAAAATAAATTTGGACCAATGTTCAATACTTCTAGATCTGTATCAACTACTAATGAGGGAACTATAATTGATGCTATGTTTCAAAGACATTTACCCCCTTTAGAATCTCAAGTGTAAGTATCATAATTTAGCTATCACAAACCCACTGTAAGTAAATTACCTATTGAACGTGTATTGCAACCTCAAATCCATGAAACTGTCGAAAAAAAATAAATGCTTTAAAATGTTAATGTCTTCTGATTCTTTTCATACTAAACCCCTTTAACGTCATCCAAGCCAAGGATGTTTTCACATAAAATAAAGCATCTTTCGTATGTACACGAAAGATGCTTTATTTTATCTACATAGACTTCTCATCAAGAAGCTGGACTGTTGACATCAACAAAATTCAAGAACTTCTGGAAGATTTGGATCCAGAAGATTTGAGTTCAAATGAAGAACCATGGTGTTTTTTTTTTTTTTTTTGCAGATGCTGTATAAACTTCCTTTCTTGCATCATCATCATCAGCCATTTTCAATCCACTGCAGGATGAAGGCCTCTCCAGCAACTTTCCAGTTCCTTCTGTTTTGAGCACTGGCCATCCATTTACTACTCAAAAACTCATGAATTTCATCTATCCATCTCCGCCTTTGTCTTCCAGGTTTTCTTCTAGCTCCTCTTGGGTACCATTCTGTTATTTTCTTAGTCCATCTGTCATCATGTCTTCGAGCTATGTGTCCTGCCCAAGACCATTTTAGTTCTTTAGTTTTGATAAGAATGTCCTTTACTTGAGTTTGCTGCCTAATCCATGTGTTTCTCTTCTTATCTAACAGTCTGATTCCCAATATAATTCGTTCCATTCTTCACTGTGTAGTTCTTAGCTTCTCTTCCATTCTTTTGGTGAGTGCCCAAGTTTCACTTCCATAAGTCATGGTGGGGAGTATACATTGATTCATTATTTTACGTTTCAGACAAACTGGGATATTGCTCTTCAGTATGTGACTATATTTCCTGAATGCTATCCATCCAAAATTTATTCTTCTCTTGACTTCCAGCCATTTATCATTATTACAGCTAATAACTTGTCCCAGATAAGTATATGACTCCACCTTTTCAATTACTGCTCTTTCAATCATTATTTCCCTTTACGTGGCATACTTGTTCATCATTACTTTTGTTTTAGCCATATTCATCTTTAGTCCAAAATCCTTACTAACTGTGCATAACTGATTAAGATTTTCCTCTAATTCTTTGGGATCATGGCTTATGACCACAATGTCATCTGCAAATCGTAAATGGTTTAGGTACTCTCCGTTCACATTGACTTCTTTCTGCGACCAGTCTAATCTTTTGAAAGCTTCCTCAAGGGCAGCAGTAAACAGCTTCTGAGATATTGTGTCTCCTTGTCGAACTCCTTTCTCGATTTTAAATTTGCTACTGTCTTTGTCTAGTCTAATAAAGGATGTAGCACTCTCATATATTTTCTTCAAAATCATAATATATGGAGTATCTATGCCTTGTCTTTCCAGTGCCCGAAACATTGCCTTATGCTGTATGGAGTCAAATGCCTTTTCATAATCCACAAATGCCAGGCATAATGGTGTTTTATATTCATTTGCTTTCTCCATTAGCTGTGATATTACGTGAAGGTGATCCATAGTTGAGAATCCTGTCCTAAAGCCAGCTTGCTCTTTCGGTTGATTCTCATCAAGTATTCTTTCTAATCTGTTAGTAATGACCCTTGTGAACAACTTGTAGATATGGGATAACAAGCTAATTGGTCTATAATTTCCAATTTCTGATTTATCTCCTTTCTTATGAAGCAAAACTATGATTGCATTATTCCACTGCTTAGGCATCACACCTTTTCTAATGCACTTTGTGAAGATTTTTGTTTTGTTTTTATTGGCGCATTAGCTGCGGAGGCTATAATGCGCCAGCACTTTGTGAAGAGCCTTGCCAGTTTTTGTGTTATGTCTCTTCCTCCCAATTTTAACAAATCTACAGTAACTTCATCTTCCCCCGGGGCTTTCCGATTCTTCATTTTCTTCAATGCATGTTCTACCTCATCAGGAAGAATATCGGGTATGTCGTATGTGTTGCTACTTTGCAATCCATCTTCCCCACTGCTGGTATCATTGCCTCGCGCCTTGTATAATTCTCTATAGTAGTCTTCTGCTATTTGAATTATGCCTTCTCTGCTGTTTATAAGTACACCATTGCTATTCTTCAGTTTCAGTATCATTTGTCTTTCTGTATTACTGCTCATGGCTGCTGATTTAAATCCTTTGTTTTCCCTTAATGCTTGTTCTACTTTTCTTGTGTTAAATCTTCTTATGTCCTCTCTGAGTCTCTTTCTAATGGCTTTGCATAACTCAATATACTCAATTTTCTCCCTGTCAGTGTTTTTCTTGCTCTTCATTTGTTGTCTTTGGTTCATCATGACAAGTGTTTCTTCACTAATTTTTTCTTCTTTGGATTTCTGTTTCCCTATAGGTTTCTTGGGCTTTATCACTTTCAGAAAGTTGTAATATTCCTCGTCGATATCTTGGTCCTGAGCAGTCTGCAGAAGCTCAAACTTATTCTTAAGTTCCAGTACATACTGTTTTTTCTCCTCCTCTGTTATTTAAAACACCTTTGTATTTTTTACTCGAGTCAGTTTTTTCCTTTCCTACATCTATATCAAGTGTACATCTTACCATTCTGTGATCACTTCCAACATTTGCCTTATTCAGGACGGTAACATCATTCAAAATATATCTTCTGTTAGTGAGGATGAAGTCGATTTCATTAGTTGTTAATCCATTTGGACTCTTCCATGTCCACTTTCTGTTCACCCTTTTCTTGTAAAAAGTGTTCATTACTGACATTCCTTGAGATTCTGCAAATTCCACAAGTCTTTCACCTCTTTTATTTCTTTCACCAATTCCAAAATTTCCTATAGTTCCTCTTTCTGCGCTGTTTTGCCTTTTTCCAACCTTAGCATTGAAGTCCCCCATAATAATAGTGTAGTGGGTTTTCTGCTCATCTAGAAGACTCTCAATTTCAGTGTACATTTCTTCAACCTCTTCATCATCATGGCTCGATGTTGGTGCATAAATCATAATCTTTAGCTTGTACCTCTTAGAAATCTTGAGTATTAGTCTTGACACCCTTGGTGATGTACTTTTGAATTCCAAAATGTTGTTTTTAAAATCTTTATGGACCAGAAACCCAACTCCACCTTCACTCCTTTCACTGTTTCCATTGGTGTACAGCAGATTTCCACTTGATAAACTTATAAGTGATTCATTTCTTCTTCTTGTTTCAGCCAAACCGATGATATTCCAATTCACATTTTCTAATTCCTTTTCCAGCTCTAATATCCTGTCTTCACCGATGAGTGATCGTACGTTATAACAGGCCAAGTTCAATTTCTGTGCATGGCAGCCTGGTCGCACCCAGAGATTCTTAGCACCCTCTGCTTCCACTCTGATCCTCTCGCTGCCATAAGAGGGAGAGTGAAAGCTGCTGGGGACTGAGGGCCATTTGTATTGTTGTGCTATCATTGCTGGAGGGTTTGGTCTTTTCCTCTTCACGCTGACCAGGCGTCTTGAAGAGGAAAAAACTTTCTTGCATAATTTGCACCTACTCAAAAAGTGCAATTTCAATATCAAAAATTATTGCTGCAGAAATTTATCTGTAGCATTGAACCAAAAAAAGGTTTTGAGCTTTGGAACTTTTGGTTTCCCTTTGCTTGTTGCATGCTGCCCAGAGATCTGTTATACAGAAAACAAATGAACTATTTTTGTCACTCTGGATTCTCTTCTACCCATGTCTGATGCCTTTGTAGAGGAAAATAAGGATAAATCTTTTGCATGTAAGACCTTTTGCTGTGTGTGTCCTGCTATCTGAGTGTGTTGGTGGAAATCACACTTGACAATTACATTTCACTGGATGACCATAATGCCACCACACCAATTTTAATCAATAACAACACTGTGGATAGTTCAGCCCAGTGTACAAGGAAAAAGTGATAGTAACCATAGTGTTATCCACAACAAGCACTTTAAGTATTCTTGGAAATGTTAGAAAATGTGCATCACTTTCTGGATGTTCACCCAGGTGGAGAAAATTAGTATGAAATGGTAAATAATTTTGAACAATTGTGGCAAAAAATTACAATGCCATCTCAGAAAAAAATTAGACGATTTCCTTATTAAAAAAAAAGTAGCATTACATAATCATCACTGGTATAAAAAGAAAAATGTTATTCAAATTACTGCACTACACTATATGGCATGACATTTGTTTTACTTAATTGATGTGATCATTTGTTTTGTTAATTATATCCCATTGACAGTATTACAAATTTCATTAGGATTTTAAAAAACAGAACCTTCCACTTTGACTTCCATAATGTGAAATACAGTTAACACAAAATTCTGATAACACATTGTAAAAAAATTTGTTATCCAAATATTAAAAAAAAAACAAAAAAACCTGTTACAGTCCTTGGCATTTCACAGTTTAATGATTGCACCACTTAACACATTTAAGTACTGCCATCTGTTTTGTGTTTCTAAGTGATTGTAGACCCAGTTTATAGAGTAAATGGGGGAGGGGGGGTGATTGCCTCTGTTCTCCGATTTGGGCTTACAATGGCTGAAATTGTCTGCATAGCTGCCAAATTGACTTTCAAAAAGATGGAGATCAGGCATTTGTAAGCAGGAGGAAAACAGAAGGTTTTTGGGCCAAAACAAGCAAAAAGCATGGAACATGTTTAACAAAAAGTTGGAGTGTTTGTATAAAACAGGAGCTAAAATAGATTTTTTTCAAAGAAAGCAGGAGGTTTTTTAAAGCCCACAGTGCACTAGAAATTAAATTTCACTGGCAAAATATACATTTTATTTTAAAATACAGCCATTGACTGTTTACCAGTAGAGCATAGAATGTTCCAGTTTTGCTTATAACAGATGTAAAAATCACATAACATGAAAAAAATTCTTATGTAATTAACATAAAAAAAATGGGGGTGCTTGAGTGAAATAAATGATAACACAGTATACATGCATGAAAGTTATTTCACTATTATTTTTAAAGATTAAATGCACAAGGCATAATGTTATGGGTTGAGATTAACTATATAATATTGGTGTAAATAAACCATAGTTTATCCATAAATTTAACTACATAGGTAGTGTAACGGCATCATTTGATTATATCTCATATTGTGGCTACCTTCATAATGAGACCAGGTATTGCACTACTTTGAATAGGCGCCTCCATAGCCAGGTGGGTAGGAGCAGCAGTGCGTGCACACACTTCTTGATTAGACTGGGGTTCGAGCAGGTAACCACCAAATATGGAGGATGTGGAAAGGTCAGTGGGATGACCACCGCATATCTCTGGAGCAATATGGCCTTAGTTGCTAATGCTCCTAAAAACCAAACAACAACAACTACTTCGAATAAATAACACTTCTCTAGTAGAGGAAACCACTTTTATTTATTCTCAGTGGGCACGCAGGTACCCTGATAATGCAGACATGCTGTCAATGGTTGTGAAGTTAATTCCACGCAATGAGAGATGGTGATGCCAAATGGTGAAGATAATGATATATTTTAAAGACTAAATGCACAAGGCATAATGTCTTTAAAATATTATCATGATCTTCACTATTTGGCATCTCTCATATTGTGGAATTAACTTCACAACCGTGATGGCATGTCTGCATTATCAGGATACCTGCCAGCCCACCGATGAGTGAGCCAATAAGCTCTAAAACGAGTCTGGGTGGTGGTGGTGCCCACTGAGAATAAATAACAGTGGTCTCCTCTACTAGAGAAGCATTATTTATTCAAAGTAGTGCAATACCTGGTGTATCTCGTTGTGAAGGTAGCCACAATATGAGATATAATCAAACAATGCCATTACACTACTTATGTAGTTAAATTTATGGGTAAACTATGGTGTATTTACACCAATATTATATACTATTATTTTTAATATACATATATATATATAGGGTGTCTCAAAAATATTGATACAAACGTTTAGGGGAGGTAGGTAACATCTAAAATCTAAAGGGATTTGAATCGCATAGGAACCCATAACCGGAAACATCACGGGAAAGTAGCAGCAGAGGCACAAGAAGCAGAAATGACACAAGACAGTAATTAGTGGCAAACATTTATTTGACATAATATTAACAATGGAGTACGAGATGGATGCATTTCATGATGTTACAACAGATGCTTGCTCGAAGGTTCCACCATGAGACGTGATGCACGCATGACACCGGCGCAGCATGGATTGGCGGACACGGTCGAACACACCTGGAGTTTCTTTGACAGTAGCAGTAGTGCAGACAAGTCTTGCCACAAGATCCATTTCCGTCTCCACAGGCGATTCATACACAATAGATTTGAGAGCTCCCCCCACAGAAAGAAATCAAGGCTTGATAAAACAGGTGAGCATGTGGGGGGGGGGGCAGGCAATGGGTCCACCAGGGCCAATCCATCGACGCCCAAAATGCCTGTTCAAATGGTCACGAACACATCTTCCATAATGGGCAGGTGGCCCGTCATGTTGAAACCAAATGTTGCATCTCACATTTGATGGAACATCGTCAAGTAACCCTGGTAGAACTTGTTCAAGCATCATCTGATATTTAGCAGAGTTCATGCGGAATGGTAACAGGTATGGGCTGACTAAGCAGTCACCGACCGTACTGCCCACACATTTATTGTGAAGCGATTTTGTGCCGCATGGGGGCGTACACCATGTGGGTTGTCACGAGCCCACACATGAGCATTGTGCTGATTGAATAATGCCTTCCTGAGTGAAATAAGCCTCATCTGTGAACAAAACATAGGCTGGAAAATTCAAGTCTTGAACACTTTCTTGGAGAAACCACTGCGCAAAAGCCACACGTGCAGAATGATCTTGGGGGAGCAGTAACTGAACCCTTTGGAGATGAAAGGGGTGTACGGAATTGTCGTGCCAGACACACTGTACACTGCAACGAGACTCTCCTAAGGCAGAGGCAACGGCACGTGTGCTGCTAGTAGGATTATTCTGGACGGCATTCACACTTTCTTGCATGGCGGGAGTTGAGTCGAACGTGGTCTGCTCGCACTACTCCTGTTACCTCTAAATGACCCATAATCGCACAAATTTTGATGCACACACGCAAACAAATGGTGGTCCGGTACATGTCTGTCTGCGAAGCGTTCTCCATAAATTCATTGAGCGGCTCATCCATTGCCCTCTGCTAATCCATACATTAGGTGCATGTCTGCCAGCTCACAGTTCGTATATCGACTACTGTGCCGTCTACTGACTTACGATGACATTTCCAGTTATGGGATCCTATGCGATTCACATTCCTTTAGATGTTACCTACCTCCCCTAAACATTTGTACCAATATTTTTGAGACACCCTGTGTGTGTGTGTGTGTGTGTGTGTGTGTGTGTGCGCGTGTGTGTTTTTTAAATTGATGTTACACAGGAATTGAATCTTTACTGAATTGAATACTGATTATTATTTAACAGCATCTCAGCACATGACATAATTTTATTTAATTTTATCAGAGCAAAGCATTTTATTCCAAAATGCTCATGAATGCATTTTGCCCATATAACATTCTTACCTCTGTATTCCCAAATAAAATGTCAACATAAGGCATGGCTTCCATCATTGGTTCTTTAAAATATTGACTTAAGAAAGGAGCACTCAGATTCATACAAAAGACTTTATTATTACTGCATGCATGCTGACCAATTTTAAGAATAGATTCTGGACTTACTGTTAAAAAAAATCCCTGAAAATAAAAAGGCTAATCCATTATTTTATAATAATTACAACCTAATAACAATGACAAGAAAAAATTTCTTAGGACAGCACATGTAAAAAAAACGCATAACATGAAAAACTGTTATGTAATTAACATAAAAAAAACAAACAGGCACTTGAGTGAAATAAATGACAACACAGTATACATGCATGAAAGTTTTTCATGCATGTATACTGTGTATACCATCAAAAGCAAAACTCTGTTAAGTAAACTTATTACTTAAATTATTGGATTTTTTTTTTTTTTTTGTTCTGCTCCAAATTAGTAGTGCAGTTATTTGCATTTATTTATGAGATAAAGTAAGTGAAACTGGTTCTAACTGTATCAAGGAAATAAGTAAAAAAACATGAGTTGAAGTAGGAAAGAATTTTTCCACCATTGTTTGTTGTATTGATATAAGTGTGACATAAAAACTACTCTTTTATGTAATTGTGTAGATGTATAATTAATATTTTAAGCATTTTACACAAAATGAATTACAGAATTCATATTGTGAACAAACAGAATTACACAATATGTGTAATTCTGTTTGAATCAAGTTTCTGGCATCCCCTCCCTCAACCCATGCACGGTACTACTAGTACAAATATAAAATAAACACTATGTATATGTACTAATACTTAACACTAGGTGGAAGATGACTCTCATCAACCGGTGCAATACCACCACTACGCTTATTGGAGACTTGAAGTGGTCAAACCGATGTTTAGTCACCAGAGCAGTCTCCAGCATCCACCCTCATCTTCTACCCATGCACATACTAAGTACTATAGGTTTTGATACCTTTCATGGTTCAGGTTTTCGCAAAAAAAAAAAAAAAAAAAAAACACCTATAATGTAATTGCACAACATAATACATAAATAATAAAACAGGCCTATGTGCTCTGGATTCATAATGCAAAAATTTATTTTTATTTTGTTACACAGAGCATTATTGTAGTTTTATTAATGCTCTGTGTAACAAAATAAAAATAATTTTCGCATAATACATAAATGTAATTTTATGGCACATATTTACATACTGCCATATAAGCTGAGAATAGTGTAGCTTTATTATTTCACTTAAATATTGCTTAGTTTAGTGTGATATGTTTAATTTAAACTATAATCATGCACCAAAGCACAGCACTTGGAGAAGAAACAGGAATGTTTAGGATTGGGGATAATAATGTAACTGTCCACTGCATTTCTCTATAAATTAGGGTTTTATAGTGTGTCCTATTGCACCATGTTTGTGGATCAAACTGTAGCAAAAAAAGGGATAAACCTATTTGTATATGAATAAACTGGAACTGTGAAAAATGATGGTACTTATAAATTGTGAGTAAGATGGGATCTGAATTTGGAATTGTTCTTTGACTTGTAATGCTTTTTTTTTTTTTTTTTTTTTGAGTACCTGGTTTAGGATCTGATCTTTCTTGGGAGACCAACTTTTGATTGTTTTAACCCCTATTGTATACTTCTACCCTATTATTGGGCAATAACTGGAGGAAGCATGTGGGATGGGAAGGGGAGGACTTATAGAAGTAATGAGCCAGAACTTCATCTAGGTAGTAGGTCCTGGCTTGCCCCCCTCATGGGGCAAGGAGAGAAACCAGATAATTACATGTCCTGCAATCATGTGGGCCAAATGGCCAGTTGCACAACATGAAACCCACCACCACACTATGGTATATATAAACCACATTGACAGACCTTTACAGTATGATATCTACACACTGCCCAGCAGGGTGGCCAAAAGTTAGCTGGGACCACCTATACAAATAAAAAAAAAAAAAAAAAAAAAAAAAAACCTGTAATTAACCACCTGCCAATCTTAGTATCATCTGCAAACAATTAATGAAGGCTTATCAAGCTTAGACAATAAGCTTTATAAGCCTTCATCAATATATACTGAAAACAGTATGGGGCCTAACGTATACTCTGAGGAACTCCATTAACAACATTAGTTCATAAAGAACAGTGGCTATTAATGACCACTTCCTGCCACTCTATTCCTTTATCCATAGTAGTAGCTTTCTCCTAATATCACAGTGCTCTAATTTGTACAGCAGTCTTATGTGGAATAGTTTCAAAAGCTTTACTAAAATCAAGTACAGTATGATGTTGATATTATTTTTTACATTTAGTTTCTTTGTTACTACACCACAGTAGCATTTCAGTTTTTTTTTTTTTTTTTATGTGAACCCCAAATACAAGAGGTATTAGAACCTATAGTACTTAGTACCGTGCTTGGGGTGGAGGTTGAGAAGATGAAAGAAGATATTTGTTGACATTGGACTTGAACTTCTGTAGATTGTAATTTTCAGGAAATACGTATGAAGGAAGGTTGTTCCAGAAAATGGCAGTTGAATGAATAAATGAGGAAGATGAAAAGTTGGTTCTGTGGGTTTGAAGTTGGACAGTAAATGGATGTTGGCTGGTGGCGGCACGTGTTCGGACTGTTTTGAAAGAGAGAGCAGGAATTATAGAAGCCAATTCAGAAGAACAGTGCCCATGGAAGTATCTGTAGAAGAGGCATGCAGTGGAAACAGTACGTCTATGAGAAAGCGAGTGGAGAGACTCTGTTAGAGATGGATCATTAATTAACCTAACTGCCCTCTTCTGAATGGAATCAAGAAGCCTGAGAGAGGTTTTGGGGGCACCACCCCAGTTGTGGGAACAATATTCCATGGCAGGGCGGATTTGCGATTTATACAGAGTGAGCAGCTGTTTGGAAGAAAAGTAACGCCGAGAGCGAAAGAGAAAACCAAGTTTTTTAGATGCAGAGGAAGCAATATTTGTAATGTGCTTGTGCCAAGAGAGATTAGAAGTCAGGGTAATCCCCAAAAGAGATATATCATTTTGCCTAGGAATCGGAGTGTCACTAAAGATAAGCATAGGAGCAGAAGAATCCTTTTTGCGAGATATAAGACAAGACTGAGTTTTAGAAGGGTTGAAATCAACTAAGTTGTCTTTGCCCCACTGGAGAATTACCTGAAGATCAGCATTTAAGGAATTGGTAGCAGATTTGTGAGAAGTTGAAGCTGATTGAGCAGGACAAGGTTTCTCAAAATGGAAAGTTGAATGCAATGTGCTATCATGGGCAAAACTATGGATAGGATTTCCAGTCAATGGAAGAAGGTCACTGATATACAAGAGGAAAAGAGTGGGGGAAAGAACTGAACCTTGGGGGACACCAGCATTAGTGGAGAAGTTAGAAGACAGAGAGCCATCTACCATCACCCTCAGTGAGCGATCAGAGAGAAAACTGGATAACCAATTACTAAAAACAGTTGGCAAACCATAAGATGGAAACTTGTTTAGAAGACCTTTATGCCAAACACGATCAAAAGCCTTTGAGATGTCAAGAGCAACTACTTGTGTTTCACCGAACCTTTCCATTGAATTAGTCCATAAATGGGTAACATAAGCCAGAATATCTCCAGTGGATCGACACTGACGGAATCCATACTGGCAATCGTTGATCAGACGAAATGTTTCTAGGTAGTTTAAGAGTTGGCGGTTAATTGATTTCTCCATTACTTTAGAAAGAGTAGAAGTAACTGCAATGGGACGATAATTGGATGGGAGGGATTTGTCACCCTTTTTAGGAACTGGCTGGATATGAGCAAATTTCCAAGCAGAAGGAAAAACACCTCTGGAATAAGAAAGTGAAAAAAGGCGGCAAAGAATAGGAGTAAGTTCAGGAGCACAGGTTTTGAGAAGAAGTGGAGAAATACCATCAGGACCTGGAGTTTCTTAGCATCAAGATTCATCAAAATCCTTCTGATATCCTTTTGACGGAAGACCACAGGAGGCATTGAATGGAGCGTGTTGGGAATGGTGGGAGGTGTTTTACCAAGATCATTAATACATGAGCTGGAAGAAAAATGGGATGCTAGCAGGTCAGCTTTATCCTTGGCTGAAGTGACAACAGAACCATCTGGTTTGGACAGAGGTGGGAGCAGAGATGGGCAAAAGTTGCGGCCAATAGCTTTGGCAAGAGACCAGAATGCTCGGCTACCATTAGGGCAAGAAGCAAGTTTCCTACTCTTAGCCTGTTCAAACTCTAGTTCGGATTGATTAATAACTGCTTTACAATTGTTGCGAGCTTTGGTGTAGGCAGAAAATGAAACTGAAGAATTAGAAACAAGCCAATTACGATATGCAACATTCTTCTCTTGGACAGCCTTCTTAGCACATTTATTGGAAAACCAAGGTTTAGATAAAGGACGAGATTTTAAAGTGGAGTGTGGGATAAGGGATTCCATTCCTGCAAGAATAATTTCACTGACACGATCTGAGCAAACGTTGACATCAGAAGTTTTGAAACAGTAATCCGACCAAGGAAAAGAAGAAAAGAAGTCTCACAGGTCATCCCATTTTGCATTCTTGTAATGCCAAACAACACGTGGTTGGGAATAGCCATGAGATAAAGGTTCCATTGGAGAAGAGACAATCACCAAGTTGTGATCTGAAGTGCCTAAAAGACCTCTCACTTCGACTGTGTACTTAGAAGGGTTGTTTGTGAGAAAAAGATCAAGCTTATTGGTTGTATGATTAGGATTGTCCGGTATTCTTGTAGGTAAATGAACAATCTGTGCTAGGTCATTAGTAATTGCAAAAGCCTCAGCATCTCGACCTGCTGGGTCGGTGTGACTAGAAAACGGAAGCCAGCTGGAGTTGTGAACATTAAAATCACCAAGGAAAATTACTTCACTGTTGGGAAAGTTGGACTGGAGAAAGTCAAGTTGCAAAGAGAGGAAGTCAAAGAGCTCCAAGTGATTAGTGGAGTTGGGAGAACGGTAGAGACAGCAGATGAATTTGACACAATGAGGTAGAGAGATTAAGCCAGAGAAGATCAAAGAGAGGAGATTCTAAATTGCCAAGTCTCTGACAGGGAATATCAGAACGGACATATGCACAAGTACCAACTTTGAGGTGAAAGGAATCATACAGCGAATAATTTGGGCATCTGAGATGAGCAGTAGATGAATCAACCGATAACTGTGATTCTGTCAGAAAAAGTACATGGGGTTTGGCAGACTGCAAGTGGAAATGGACATCGTTGAGATTAGAACTGAGACCACGTATATTTGTGAAATGAATTAGAAAGTCCTTGGGAGGTTTAGATCTTTTGGCAGATAAGCTTGCTCTATTAGTTTGACAATTCATGGTGTATTCAATAGTAAGAAAAAGTAGGCGGGACATGCTGTATGAAGTAATGAAATTTTTGGATATGGTGTACATGTGGTAAGAATATACCCAGATCCTTGACATAACGTGGCCTCGACAATGCTCCCCGCATACACACTACTCTGACTCCCTCCAGTCACTATCTGGCAGAGTAGAGGTAGCAAGATTATACACTAGCTGATCAGGAAGCTTCCTAGAGAGTTACCAATGGGTTTAGTCCGGTGTACTAACTAGTGGCCGGCCTGCGAACACCATTTTAGAGCTGTAACCTCGAAATGTAAGGAATATTGGATCTCGCCACGACGTTCATCATAACCTCAAAAGTCATCAATCATACTGCATGATGGAAGAGATAGGGAAGGGTTGACCGGAACTTAGCTCTAGAGACTAAACATGGGTTCCACCACTTCAAGCCTCCAATAAGCAAAGTGGTGGTATTTCACTGGTTGATGAGTCATCTACCACCTAGTACTGCCTGGTAACATAGAGGGGCGGCATTCCTCCATGTGGTGTGTGCGCCACACCTCGACCCCTACTTATGTTGGTTCACACCTGGGTGGTCACCCACCATGTACTTGTGCATGGAGGTTATACCCAGGATTACTAACAGTCCCACCATCGTGAAGGTGCAAGCAGAGGATTTGGCTGTCACAGACTGTTTGGACTTCGCCGAAATTGGGTCCACTTGACTTGAGTGTCACCCGAATATCAGTTCCATCAGCATTTTAGACTCCCAGGTAGCAAGTACAGCTTGTCTGGCATATCTGAGAGAATGTCTGTGACAACCTCAACAAAGTTACTACACCACAGTAGCATATCATAGTTACTACATCAGACTGGCCAGACAAGATCCCACCTTAACAAATGAATGATTTCTATGAAACTGTATTTCTGTCTACTTCTTTAATCACTGACTGCAGACATCTGCAATCTGGACTTTCCCGGACTCCAAGGTTACCCTCACATGGCCAAAGGTTTGCTTACCTCTTTTGCTGTTTCTTTTAATATAATTGGATAGGTTTCATTAGCCCAAGATGCTTTATTTACTTTAAGCTTCAATATTTTCTCCACTTTTTTCTGAATTATCACAAAATCATTTGTAACTCATTATACTTCTGGTATTTCCAGCCTCAAGAACTTCTTCGTGCATAAATGTAGATGCAAGTTATTTAAGCATTTTGCCAGCAATCCAAACAGCTCCAATGGTTATTCACATCCAGTGGATTAATGTCGTTCATATCTTTCCCTGTAGTGCCAAGAAAAGTGACAAAGAATTCTGTTCTACTATTCTAATAAATAGTTGCTAATGTTGCTTCATAAATGTAGATTTAAATTCGCTTTTGCTAAGGATTTTTTTTTGCAGTGTTTTTAGGTTAGATATTTGAGACACTTAAATGCTGAGAAAGAATGACATTGGTTTGCATAGATTTCAAAATACTGGGAGGGTGAGGCTAGCTACCTGGAAATTAAATGCATTTCATTTGTTATAAATATCACTTTCTATGGATGGAAGATTAACATTTTGATGTCTAGGTAAGCTGATTTTGTTAGTTAGATAATTAGCTTTTTGCTCACAAGAATTGGTGTCTTTCACAATGAGCTCCTTGGAGTACAGATTAGTACACTTATGAAATCAAAATCCAAAACACATAAATTGTGCAAAAAACAAAAACTAAAAGCAATTTTTCAGATTCATATAAGGCATCAACTTATCTACAAACTAAAGGCATGCCCACAGATATGCTTCTAGTTTGTAGATAAATCAATGTACCATCCAATCCATAATTATTGAAGACACATGGGGGCAACTATTTTTTTCCTTCCCAGTAAGTTGATTAGGATCTTTATATAAGCCTTCTAATACATTTTCATCTATCTTGTAAACTCCTCTGACCCTATAACCTGTACCTCAAGATAGGTTGGTGAGGTACAGGGTCAGAGGAGTTTAAAATATAGAGAGAACAAAATTATCATAGCAGCCACATGGGTAAGAAGCATAGTCAACTTAAAGTTGTGCTAATTTAGCCTTGCATTTGATCACTAAACTCTCTTTATCTATAGCCTTAGAAAATTAATCGAAGTTTTATATGCAAAGGTGGATGAAGAACCTTAGTATTAGTCCTAGTCTCGTGCAAGGAAGCCCTGAGCTTTTGTTACACTGGCCAACAAAAAAAAACCAAATAAAAAAAATAAACAAAAATTAATAAATCATCGAGTGGAATCCCTCTTCACTTAGGTAGGTGTCTATCCAGCTGAGCTTTGAACTTCTGAGCTGTTAGCCTCAACGACCCATCGAGGCAACTTATTCCAATAATTAATCACTGGCTAAAAGAAAACTTCCTGCAATCCAGTCTAAACTCTCCCACCATAATTTGAATTTATGGCATCTAGTTCGGGAATCATTTATAAAAGTGAAAATTTTGCCCTTGTTTGTTTTATTTTCACCTCTCAGTGCCTCGTCAGAGGGCCCCTGGATATCCGAAGGCCCTCTGAGTATCATTTTAGTGATATTTCACACCTTTCTGGCCTCAGTGCATTCAAGTGGTGCTGGTCTAAATTTATTATTTATTGGCTTATAACTTTGGCTGTATTTGCCCTATAAGTAATATTTTTCAAAATTTCAGATACGTATTCCTTCCACTTTCCTTTCATTTCTATTTCTGTCTTCATTATTTGTTTCTATGCTCATTTCCCCCACCCCTTTTTTAATATATTGTTTCTAGAAATTGTGACATGTTGCATTTTGCTTATGCAGCCACTTACTTTAGCAGTCACCTTTCTTTTTTTTTTTTTTTCGTTTTTTTCCTCCAAACATATTTTTACAGATTTATTTCTAATGGGTGTAGTGAGTGCTAGTTGCTTTTCCCTGCTCATACGGTCCTCTATCAGTAAGTTCTTCTTACTGTTACTGCATTAGGGCCTCTGTGATTGGATTTTATTGCTTCAGTGGGCTGGCATTTCATTCAATATTTCTCCTGTATGTTGAAGTAATTTGCATTATATTGCAATTGCAGTACTGCTCACTGCTGTTGTATCAGGGTGTCCTCTGATGAAACTGGATGCAATGGTCATCTATTTTCGTTTGTCCTATATATCTAGTTTTCTTTTGTGGTTGGTTTATTATGTCACTGTAGTGCTATTTCACACATTTTTGGCCTCTGTGCAGTTAAGTGGTGCCGGTCTAAATTTATTTATTGACTTATAAATTTGGCGGTATTTATCCTATACTTAATATTTTTCAAAATTTAGATACATATTCCTTATATATATTTATATTGTTGGATTTTGCTTATGCAGCCACTTACACTCACAGTCATTTTTTCCTCTTGTTTTTTTCTTTCTTTACACACACACAGTAAACTTTACCAAATATAATTTTTATAATCTTCAGTAAGAATACAATATAATTGACTCTACTAGTACCCAGCCTTGCTTGTCAGCTCCTGGGCTACAGTGATAATGATGCTAATAATTAGAATTAATAATTATTATAAATTTAATCAAAATTATACAAGAAACTTAAAAAACTCCATCACTAAAGGAAGTAAAGTGTATTAACATGGAACCGGGGCTTATATTTTCGTATATCATCATAACTTTATAATTTCTTATAACACAATGAATAATACTACACATAGGGACAACATGCTGCATGGGTATCGCAGCATAAATTGTACCCCAGGTATAGACATGACCACACAGGACCTGACATTTCCTGAAAACAGTCATATAGCATGCAATGCCGCCACACCACAAGTGAATAAATCGAAATCCAATGGACCTAAAGTTTTTAACTTCTTCCCACACACTGATAACTATATAGATAGTCTATGCCAGCAGAATCAACTAAAATTTAAAAAATGTAACAGTAAACTATGCAAAACATGTCCATACATGCATACCAGCACCAGCAAACCTCCGATAATACACCATTTTTTTTGCCATACAAAAAAAATGTTATATACCTAATTACATGTAAAATATGTGGAATTCAATATATAGGGCAAACCAGTACAGAGTTACACATAAGATTAAATCTTCACCATTCACAAATAAAGAAATATGGCGAAAATCCCACCAAAGACAGCAGCTCCAACACTACAGACAAATATACCAACGTAATAGAACTCAGACGCTTCCAAAAACGCAATTTAACTAATATATCTATAGCCAAGCTAGCAATAATGGAAAACACTGCCAAAAGAGAAATTATGTAAAAAATTATACATATAGAGAAATTATGTAAAGTATAAATCCCTCTACCCATATGGACTAAACAATAGATTCAATGGCAGAAATTTCACTTACACTAGCCCCAGACAATGTACATATACCATCTTTCAACTAACTAAAAACTTGCACATTAATGGGATAAAAAATGGTAAAATTAAGCAAGAACACAGGGACTACAACAGGGGTGGGCCACAAAATCTTAACGACTTTGATAAACTTCTTACAGAATGGGATAGTGATCCCATCAACGTGAAAACCATACACAATACCATATTTGCTCTTAAAATCAGTAAACTTAAAGCATTAAGCAAGATTTATCAAAAACTCAATATCCAGAACACACATCTCATCCATACTTTAGAAGATATATTTAAATTCAGAATCGGAATTGATTAACCAGATAGAACAAAAAAAGAATACTGCATTATAAAATTCCTTAATTGTTCATTTGACTACGTCGACATCAGAGATATCATAAATAAAACCAAGACAAAGTAAACTGCAGCCATTATCAACCCACTGCAAGATGGAAGCCTCCTCAACAATTCATGCTAAAGGAAATGGACCATAATCTGCCACGCTGGTCCAGTGCGGGTTGGCAGATCGACCGTATTTAGCAGTCAGGGGCTTGACCCCCTGTCTACTGAAAGAGCATGTGCTACTGCACTCCCGCTCATGACCACTCGGCTACGTAAACCAAGACATACCTTCCTATAAAAAACATCAACATAGAAATCAGAAACAAATACAACAAGCCAATAGGGATGGCCATATGTAACTATAAAAATACCATTGCTAACATGAACACCACAGATCAACCCTATTACTGCCAGGAAAAACAAATATAAAAAATACATAGAACCCCATTACAATCATATCATTATAGGCGACCTTAACATTATAGAGGATCATACCCTAAGAGAGAGAGATTATGAAAAAGGGAACTAAATTCAGATCCAACACCCAAGCCAACCTAAAAAACATATGCAAATCTATTTACATGGATCTTCTACAGTTTGCCTTTAAAACCACCTACAAATTCAACACCAATAGAAGCCTTTCAAAGTTGGATAAATACTTCAACCAAACTTATTCTGGCTAGATTCAAAGAAATCATACCACACCAAAATTGTGTTAAACAATACAACCTTAAAAGAATTAATTATAAAACGAAAGAACTACAAAATAAATTTGTCATTACAAATACAGTTAAGGCCAATAACAACTTCAGCGTTATATGCAAAAAGTTCTACATTGACATGCTTAAAGAGGAGATGAACCTCAGCGATACATATAAGCTCATGAACTCCACACCTAGCTGCATTACCAAAAAACTTATTGCCATTCACAAAAAAAATCAAATTAAAAATAGATAATACAAGATACCCATTCGTATATTGGATCCCCAAATTCCATAAAGTCCCGATTGGAAAAAGGTTCATCACTTCCGGCAAAAACAGCTACATAAAACCATCCAGTAATTTAATGGAGGACAAATTAAATATTATAGCCAACCAACTCACTAATACTAAATTTATCTCCAATAACAAAAATATTTAGACAAAAACAATAGAATCAGAAGTCTATACACTTACGACTTTAAAAACCTTTTCACCCGTATATCACACGACAATTTAAAAAAAAAAAAAAAAGTTCTTTTACACTACTATGAAACTTATCAAAATATAATGGGATATAATAAACATTATTGGCACGACCTTATTAATCTTAATGTCAAAAACAATTACGTACTTATAGGAGACAGCATTTACATGCAGAGTAGGGGAGTGGCCATGGGGGCTAGCAGTTCTTGCTCCATAGCCAACCTTTACCTGCATGCCACTACTACTACTACTATTTCGAAAACAATATCAAAGAAGAAATTATATTCTATAGATATATTGCTGATGTCCTGGTTATCAATTTTGACATTATAGCCCAGGAAATTTATCCTGCAGATTCAACCATAGAATGCACAACCCGGATAGCAACCTACAAGCTTGCTATCTCGACAGCGAAATCACCATCACCAATGACAATGCTTACACTCAACATTATGATAAGAGAGACCATTTTAGCTTCCCAGCTCTAAAGCTTATCAACTGGGAGAGCAATTTGGCTAAGCATATCCATGGCAACATTATTAGAAATCAGATAAACAGGTTAATACACATCTGCAATAATCTAGATAACATGACAGAAGCAATAAAAAAAACCGATAGATATTTTCATCAAGAATAATATACCTGCCAATTTCAGCACACACCATATTAAAGTGGCCATACTTGCGAACCTTAACCTACACCACCCCAACACCAATCCCAATACACTTATTGAAAATACACTGAACCAGTTTAGAACTATAACACCAATAAATGGCCCGTAGCCCATCTTTACATGGTTGTCTAAAAACCAATGTCCATCAAACTAAGATGGTGACTTCCGAATTTTGATTCCTGGGTTTATTGTGCTCAGAAGAGGCTCATCGTCTGACCGCACTGTAACCCAGCTGACCAAATTCCCTCCCCCCCAAAACAGAATCTAATAAATGGTAATTTATCACTTATATCAAACTCCCAACAACAGAATAATCGTGCCTAAGGTATTTTAAACACAAAGTTTATATCCCTTCATTTAAATACAAATACAGTATAAAACAGAGACACAGGGGGAAAATTCACATTGAAGGAGGCTGTAAATATGTATATAGCTATCCTCTCTGGACATACAGGTCATTATGCCTTAGAAAAACTATACCGGCCATTGCCCAGGGGATAGCATTTCCCATATTTACATTACACATATTTTCATTAACATACTTCTTGTATTTAATCATACTAACACTTATTGTACTTGTACAAACACATCATTTTGTTTATACAGGTTCCTTCTGCCATCAGAGGTAACCCCCCCCCCCCACTAACTCAAATATAAACCCTTTCAAGGCTATCAGAACATTTGCATTGACATAAGGCATATTGCCTACAGCAATTTCACCATCACTCCACAGTCAATGAAAAGCACGGCTGCGCAGTATAATTTAATCAACACAAAATAACCAGAAGGCGGGAATTGATCCCTTTTCAGTCTGCACCACAGAACAAGAAGTAAGAACCCATTCTCATTTAATCTGATACATACCTGTTGGACTTTGTGTCGCCTATCCCAGTTTTCTGATTCTGACACTTTTTACAAAATTTAAATTTAACACAAATTTTACAAAATTTAAATTAAACACATATCTTTTCTCATTTATTAGCACTTCCAATTTAATTTCTATTAATTTCAATACAATGACCTAAAAATTAAAATCAGGCAAAACTGGAAGGGACAACAGAAACGGGTAGGTATGAGACATTCTTTTAGTCTGGCTATCAGTCTGCTCAAAGCCCCCAAAGAAGTAGCAGACCGATAACCAAGTGAGAGAATCTTATTTACAATTTTCATTGTTATTATCATCATATTTACGATTTCATTGTTTATTATTATTTTTATTGTTATTTTCATTATTTATTATCATTTTTATTGTTCATCATCATTTTATTTCCATTAATATAATTTTATATAGGCCTTCCAGGCTAAAGCTAGTTTACTTTTATTAATTTGTTAGTTTGGTACACCTAATTCCCTACAGATAGATACCATTAAATAAAACTGACTAATACACACACACACACACACACACACACACACACACACACACACACACACACACACACACACACACACAGTAAGCACCGGTTATAGTGATCACTGGTTATTAGAATCAGCCACTCAATAGAATTAAATTTCAAAGAACTAATCCAAATCAATAAAATGCACTACACTTTCATCGTTTACTAGAATCACATTTTCGGTTATAAAAATTAATTTTGAACGCCTCCGTGATATTTTTCTAAAGCACATTTCTGGAGGCCACAACTATAAAACAAAAACAATTTGCAGTTTTCGGTTTATTGGGCTTTTCTGTTAGTACAATAAACGGGTAGTAAACTATGCTGCTAAAAACCAAATAATACCGATAGCTGGAATTCTGTTTTTTCACGTTATTATGGTGAATGTGTTTTCCCTTTTCTGAAATCTGCTCTTCATTTCTATATCTAAACTTAGTCTCACTTGCGTGGGTCGTGTTAGTTCCAATTTGTGTGTGTGGTGTGCTTTGTTATTGATTGATGCTTATCTTTTTTACTGTGTTTTAAATTTTACTACCAAAAAAAAAAAGTCAATGAACAGAAAGAGTGAATTTGAGCATAAAAGATAAGTTTCGAATTATAGAAACGTACAAAGAATTAAACTTAGGCAATATGTCTCAAAGGGAAGCAGCAATAAAATTAGGAGTGCCTCAGTCATCTTTATCAAAATTGTTAAAATCATATTAAACAGTAATGTGATTAGTGAAATCAGAAAAAGGAAGCGTGAAGGGAAATGCCAAACAGTAGATGAAGATCTGTTAGTTTGGTTCAAACAGGCCAGCTCATTTAATGCACCAATCAATCGTAGTATTCTTCTTCAAAAAGCTAATGATTTTGCTGAAAAACTACACGAAGAGTTTAAGGTGATGGATGGATAGTTGACAAAATGGAAGGTAGAGGGGCATGATATTGTTTACAAAAAACTTCACGGAGAAAAACAGGATTCTGATGGTTCTGCAGTTGACACGTGGTTGAGAACCTCTTGGCAAATTGTGTTAAGCACTTATAATCCTATAGACATATTTAATACAGATGAAACAGGGTTGTACTACAGGGCTACCCCCAAACCACTGAATGATTTTTAAAAATTTCTCTATCTGCAGGAAAGATCAAGGACAGGATTACAGTTCTTTTAACATGCAACATGGTGGGAACAATCAATAAGAAGCCATTAGTTAACGGCAAGAGTAAATCGCCTAGATGTTTTAAAGGAGTGAAACAGCTGCCTGTTGAATATGCCAATAATACCAATACTTGGATGACAGCTTCTTTATTTGAAGATTATCTTCGCAAATGGGATTTGAAATTGGATAAGAAAAACAAAAAAATTGCATTTTTTTGGACAGCTGCCCAGCTCATCCAAAGTTGACTTTCAAAAACATTGAATTAGTTTTTCGACCTTCAAATACCACATCACTGATTCAACCTCTCGCCCAGGGAATAATAAAAACCTTTAAGACCTTTTATAGATTGGATATGAGGCAAAGAATCATCCAGTCTATAGATGAAGGTTCGGGAACATCTGCTATCGCAAAGCAGATAACTGTTCTAGATGCACTTCATAAGACAATGAGTGCCTGGAATGAAGTGGCGCCTCCATAGCCAGGTGGGCAGGAGCAGCAGTGTGTAGCACATGCTTCTTGATTAGACTGAGGTTCGAGCCTGTGCCCACCAAATATGGAGGATGCGGAAAGATCAGGAAATGACCACCACATATCCCTGGAGCAATATGGCCTTAGTTGCTAATGCTCCTAAAAACCAATAATAAACAAACAAACAGGAATGAAGTTTCTGAAACCTGCATTAGCAACTGTTTCAAAAAAATGTGGATTAATTATTCATGATGGGAACTAAGTAACAATACTGATCACACACAGAAAAGCCTGAAGACATGGGTGAACAGGAATTTAATGACTGGGTGGACATAGATGGTAAATCTACAAGTTACAGCTTTAACAGATAAAGAAATTGCCCAGTCTGTTACTGATAACTTTGCCAAGGAAGAGGAGGAGGAAAATGAAGATGAATCTGAACAAATTACAGTTACAAAACTGGCAAACTCTAAGCTATAGAAGTCAGGAGAGTGTTGGGAGAAACTAGTGCAAGTGATCATGAATATAGACTGTTATACAATATTGAAAAATCTATAAATAGATTTAGTAGTGATAATTTAAATTAGATTCCTTTAGCCGTCTCCTAAGGATGGCTAAAGCAATCTAACATAAGTGACTATTTTAAATTATAACCATACTGCAAAGTGGTATGTTTAATTAATATGTATATTAATTAAATACATTACATTAATATGTAATTTATTAATATAATGTATTTAATTAATTCATTAATTATCCACATTACATTAATATGTATATTAATTAAGCAAGGTATGTAAGTATAAATTTATTTTTATTTTGCTAACCTGTGGATAAATTTATTTTTATTTTGTTCGGAACGTAAAAAAAAAATCTGAATATTCTTCCAATTTTTACGTATCATTTAATTGGCAATAAAGTGTAAATTTGTGCTTTATATCTTTATAGCTTCTGGATAATATTTGTCAATTTTTCCTTATTAGAATCGCCATTTATTATGATGACAGCTTCTTCATATTAGATTGCAGGTTAGTGTTATGCCGGTTATAGGCATAACACAATAAACTTCGCATCACCATATTACAATACGAGGGTGATACGAATGCTCCATCTATTCTAATTCCTATCGCTATTTTCACATTATTTTGAAGATCTTTGCTCCTCTTCCCCTCCCTTAGAATTTACCATTTACTTGTCTTATACTTTTTATACACTTCACATACATCTATATATATTTGGTCCTTGAGGTTGTCACAGACATTCTCTCAGATATGCCAGACAAGCTGTACTTACTACAGGGGAGTCTAAAATGCTGATGGAACTGATATTCGAGTGACGCTCAAGTCAAGTGGACCCAATTTCGGCAAAGTCAGGATGGTCACTTTTTCTTACTATTGGCTGTAACTTGTAGACAGCCAAATCCCCTGCTTGCACCTTCACGATGCTGGGACTGTTAGTAATCCTGGGTATAACCTCCATGCACCAGTACGAGTTGAGTGACCACCCACCAACATAAGCAGGGGTCGAGGAGTTGAGACGCTGCCCCTCTATGTTACCAGGCAGTACTAGGTGGTAGATGACTCTCATCAACCATTGCAATACCACCACTTTGCTTATTGGAGGCTTGAAGTGGTGGAACCCATGTTTAGTCTCTAGAGTAAGTTCCAGTCAACCCCTACCTATCTCTTCCATCATGCAGTATGATTGATGACTTTTGAGGTTATGATGAACATCGTCGCAAGATCCAATATTCCTTACATTTCGAGGATACAGCTCTAAAACGGTGTTCACAGGCCGGCCGCTAGTTAGTACACCGGACCAAACCTATTGGTAACTATCTAGGAGGCTTCTGGATCAGCTAGTGTATAATCTAGCTGCTACCTGTACTCTGCCAGATAGTGACTGGAGGGATTCCGAGTAGTGTGTGTATGCGGGGAGCATTGTCGAGGCCACGTTATGTCAAGGATCTGGGTATATTCTTACCACGTGTACGCCATATCCAAAAATTTCATTACTTCATACAGCATGTCCCACCCACTTTTTCTTACCATTGAATACACCATGAATTGTCAAACTAACAGAGCAAACTTATCTGTGATGTCAGGAAGATTGATGAATCTTGATGCTAAAAAAGCTCCAGGTCCTGATGGTATTTCTTCACTAGGGCGCCTCCGTAGCCAGGTGGGAAGGAGCAGCAGTGCGTAGCACACGCTTCTTGATTAGACCGGAGTTCGAGCCCGTCACCACCAAATACGGAGGATGTGGAAAGGTCAGAGAATGATCACCACATATCCCGGAGCAATATGGCCTTAGTTGCTAATGCTCCTAAAATCCAAAACAACATTTCTTCACTTGTTCTCAAAACCTGTGCTCCTGAACTTACTCCTATTCTTTGCCGCCTTTTTTCACTTTCTTATTACAAAGGTGTTTTTCCTTCTGCTTGGAAATTTGCTCATATCCAGCCAGTTCCTAAAAAGGGTGACAAATCCCTCCCATCCAATTACTTCTACTCTTTCTAAAGTAATGGAGAAATCAATTAACCGCCAACTCTTAAACTACCTAGAAACATTTCGTCTGATCAACGATTGCCAGTATGGATTCTGTCAGTGTCGATCCACTGGTATTATTCTGGCTTATGTTACCCATTTATGACTAATTCAATGGAAAGATTCGGTGAAACACAAGTAGTTGCTCTTGACATCTCAAAGGCTTTTGATCGTGTTTGGCATAAAGGTCTTCTAAACAAGCTTCCATCTTATGGTTTGCCAAGTGTTTTTTTGTAATTGGTTATCCAGTTTTCTCTCCGATTACTCACTGAGGGTGATGGTAGATGGCTCTCTGTCTTAACTTCTCCACTAATGCTGGTGTCCCCCAAGGTTCAGTTCTTTCCCCCACTCTTTTCCTCTTGTATATTAATGACCTTCTTCCACTGAATGGAAATCTTATCCATAGTTTTTCCGACGAGAGCACATTGCATTCCACTTTCCGATTTGAGAAACCTTGTCCTGCTCAATCAGCTTCAACTTCTCAAAAATCTGCTACCAATTCCTTAAATGCCGATCTTCAGGTAATTGTCCAGTGGGGCAAAGACAACTTAGTTGATTTCAAACATTCTAAAACTCAGTCTTGTCTTATATCTCGCAAAAAGGATTCTTCTGCTCCTATGCTTATCTTTTGTGACACTCCGATTTCTAGGCAAAATGATATATCTCTTTTGGGGATTACCCTGACTTCTAATCTCTCTTGGCACAAGCACATTACAAATATTGCTTCCTCTGCATCTAAAAAACTTGGGTTTCTCTTCTGCTCTCGGCATTACTTTTCTTCCAAACAGCTGCTCACTCTGTATAAATCGCAAATCTGCCCTGCCATAGAATATTGTTCCCACATCTGGGGGGTAGTGCCTCCAAAACCTCTCTCAGGCTTCTTGATTCCATTCAGAAGAGGACAGTTAGGTTAATTAATGATTCATCTCTAACAGAGTCTCTCCACTTGCTGTCTCATAGACGTACTGTTTCTGCTGCATGCCTCGTCTACAGATAAATCCATGGGCACTGTTCTTCTGAATTGGCTTCTATAACTTCCGCTCTCTCTTTCAAAACAGTCTGAACACGTTCCGCTACCAGGCAACATCCATTTACTGTCTAACTTCAAACTCACAGAACCAACTTTTCATCTTCCTCATTTATTCATTCAACTGCCTTTTTCTGGAACAACATTCCTTCATACATATTTCCTGAAAATTACAGTCTACAGAAGTTCAAGTCCAATGTCAACAAATATCTTCAACCTCCAACCCAAGCACGGTACTAAGTACTATAGGTTCTAATACCTCTCGTGTTTGGGATTTACATAAAAAAAAATATATATATATATATATATATAAATTTTTTTTTTTCCCCCTCCACATTACACTTTTGTAAATATATACAAATTTATATTTTTATTTATTTTAATTTTCATTTTTTACAATGCGTAGGGACTACCTTGTCTACTAGTATTACGATAAAAGGCTGTATATTTGCACCCCCCCCCCTTTTCTAATACTACAGAAAAATTTGGAAACCCAGTGCTTGATACATGGTCAGGAGTAGTCCCCTGATGAATTTTCTGGATATGTATCATCTTTTCATCTACTATATTCAGATTATGCATATTTGCCATCTGATTTGACCTCTTGCTAAATTTGCCCTCCCATATCTGAATATACATAGTGTTATTTATTTGTTTACTTATATATTTTTTTTCCCTCAGTCCCAGTTCATTCTTGCACTAGGTTTTTCAAATTATTTTACCTGTTTAACCACTACTTCACTTCCACTTTCTACTATCCCTTAAACTTCTCTTAGTTCTTGGCACCTTGTGTACTTTTCATTTCCATAGACACCTTATTTATTCTACAAACCACAAATTAATTTTATCCTATTGCTCCCTCTACTGCTGCTCTGTGCATTTTGGAGCATTAGACATAATAACTTTTGTTATTTTCCATTTTTTGCTTATTTTCTTCTCAACTGTTATATATATAAAAACTGCCAGACTAACCAGATTTTTTTTTCAGCCCTTTTCTAACTTTGTAAGTTAATTATTTCATTTTTCCACAATTTTCACCATTTTTCTAAAACTATCAGTTTTTTTAATTAATTAATTATTTAATTGATCACATAGTTACCAAAATTGAGAGGGTGCTGTTATCTTTCTTTGTCATATATCAGGCAGCAAACTGATTTATAAATTCCTTTAACTATATTTCTTACAGAATGAAAGTATGGTTCATTTTCTATTTATTATTTATTTTTATTATTACAGTAAACTAAATTTGATTTTCTATTTGATCTACTATTTCAATAAGGCTGGTTTATTCTTATTATTCCTAAAAACTAAATTTGACCTGCTATTTGGTAGAATTTTATACTTACTATTTTATTTTATTACATCAGGTATTTCTCTATTCTTTATTGGATTTCTATAATATAGTAGATGTGGTATACCATAATTTCTTCAATATTACTTCAAGCACATCTACCTACTGTAATACCAGGATCCCAACTAAAGGGACAGGCAGTTATGCTCCTGGTAAATCCAAAGTATCTCTATAATATGCTTTTTCTTTTTACTTGCTAACCCTAAATTTTTATACCTCAAAATCTATTAGAGCAGTTTGAGGGAAATTGAGGTACTATTGCTATCCTTATTCCTCCTCCTCTTTGCCTTAAATTGGCAAAAGCCTTTCCTTTTCACTACATAATTATTTTTCACTAGAAAATAAACCTATAAGAAAATTTAGTTGGCACTCACTTTCATTATTTTTGATTCACTGCTATCTGTCGGGCTAGCTTTTTCTGCTCTACATTTAACATAAATTGCATCTATAAGTTTAGAGTATTTGAATCTATAATTTTAGAAAGTTGAACCTAGACAAACTGGCAAATAGCAAACAGATAGCCTTAGCCAATTATTGATAGGATGTATTGAGTAGTGCTAGTACTCGAAAACGTACCATTCACTGTATCTTCGTATCATTAATTATCAATGAAACTGAAATGCATCATCATTTTATTATTTTTTTTTATATTATAAATTATGTGTTTAATTATAGGGTATAACAATGGAATCCAAATCAGGTTAAGTAAATACTTGGCCTTATGGCTCTATAGGTATACAGTACTTTTACTCTGAATACCTATATTCCACATTCTTATTAAATTTCATTTGTCATTTGATTCCATGGGTATACATGGTTCAATTAATACTTAAAACACACACACACACACACACACCTGGAAAGCAGCCTTCTAGGTGACCACTGCTTTAGGCAAGGTATACCCAAAGTAGAACAACAGCTCCCACACAAACATCCACTACTCACACAACTGGACTTTCCAGTGTTCTGCAACATCACAGAGTAACACAGCAGAGCTGAACTTCTGTTCAAGGCTGCCCAGCATACTAACACTACACTTTATACATAAATCACACATATTTCTGATACATTTAATGTAGGTTAACAATGTTAATTTGACAATTAATTTAAGATAGCTTACCGTAATATAGTAGAAATGTGCAGCATCAATTACAGCCTTGTTATCAGATTTATCTAAGTGCTTTTCAAGGAAACTATTTGCTGCACCCAAGTTTGCACATAAAGATCTGCAACAAAGTATCATGTAGAATATAAATATATTATTCAAAAATACTGAATTATAACTGGTAGGCACAAATGAACATCTTTGTTGAAGAAAAGGAAAGAGAAATATTCCATACTGAACTAATGTAAACTTGCATATGTTAGCATATGAATACTGGTAAATTTAAAAACATACCATGTTGATATAAATGAGAACTGCTGAACCAATGAAACTAGAAAATATAATAAGTACTAGAAATAAAGTGATGTGATTTATTACAAATTTAGGTTATATACATAACCTAAATTTGTAATAAAAATGTATAAAGCATGCCCAGAAAGCAAAGTACACTTCATTTTCTGGGCATGCCTTATACAAAAACTTCTCTCAAACTACTCCAAGCACCATCTTTACATTTCCAATGACACAATACAAAGAGTATTCCTATCAACAATATTTTCATATTTCATTCCTGACATCTGGAGTGGGGGAGAAACATTATTGTTCATTGGTACAAGTAATGATGTCCAAAGGACTGAAATGATAAGCATTATGGTCAATTAATACAAGATTCTTGTACATGACTAATTTTGAAGATTAACACACACACACACACACACACACACACACACACTTGAATACCCTGCACTTTCCTTCCTTCCCTCCCACCTCATAACATATTCACCATACACAATAACAAGTCCATGGCAAATTTCAAAACCAAAAGGTGGATGACCACAAAACTGATGAAATCAATAAGAGAAAAGAAAGGTGCATGGAAAAAACATAAAATATCAATGTACACTGTACCAAGTACAAATTAACCCACAATAAATTACATGGGGGTGGACTTATGAATGTATTACTAGAACTCATTGTTTATTCCCAAGAATAAAAATTAATAAAACCCTACTTTCTTCTACAAACCTAGAGTAATTCAATATATATGGAATCAGCAATGCCCTTGATAGCACTAAAGGTGACTCACTCTTTAAAGAAAGAGAAAATTTATATAATAACATTAGTAATAATCAGTGACAGTAGCAGGTTTTGGGGATTCTAAAACAAGAAAATTCAATCTACAGTGACATTTTGTTTAGCAAATACTTCAGTTTTTGCTTTTGATAGTCAGTAAAATATATTTTTTCCCCTAAAATTTGCTTTCTAAAACCTGAGTGCATCTTAATATCCTTTGTGTCTTTTAGTCCAGGAAAATATAGCAAGCAATTCTTTCTGCATCAATATTTACATGTTTTACAATTGAGTGCACCACTAGAGATTTAACTTCTATGATATGCTTGCTACAAAGAAATCTACGATGAAAAGAAAAAAAAAAAAGGCACCATCTAGTCATCAATAAATACGTTCTTTTGTAAGGTTGAGCGGAAGACCCCCTTCTAAATCTCCACAGCCCTCAACCTCTGCAGCGGCGTACTTATCATCTGAAGACGTTGATTCTGGCAATGATGCTCGAGAAGTAAAACTTACTGACGTTATGCCTGTCTTCAAATAGGCCTCTGGGGTTGGGTATACTCATACTATGATTTTTAGTGTTTTCCACCAACCATGGAATAAAACGAAAGACGAAAAAACCCAAATTTTTAAAAATTTTTAATATTTACAATAAATTATTTACAAACCAAATATTACTGATAGTAATTTTAAAATAAAAAAACTGTGATATACAGAATAATAATAAAATGCCGAATTTAAAATGCAATAAAATATACTGGTTAAAAGCGCTAAAATACTAACTGAAGCTTTCAAAGGCTTCTGCCTTCTTTCTCAACAGTGTAATTTCTGTTTTGCAGTGCATCATTAAATACCAGCAGGTTCACGGTGCATCTCACTTGAACGTGTACTGTTCCTGTCAGAACCGGAAGTGGCTCGGGAGCGTTTCAGGCAAAAACGTTCATCCCCTCCAAGGATTACCGCCTCAAAGAGGGGATGAATACGTGTGCCCCTATCTCTATTTATATTTTTCTCAGTAGCACTAATTCGCAAGCTCTCGAGCCACTTGCGGTCCCAAAATCTATGCGCCCGATCAGTGATGACCACTTCATCTGGGGAGATTTGATGTTGCTTCTCCCAGAAATGTTCAGCTACGGCGGATTTGCCATAATCTGCATTTCTTATCGCATTTGTGTGCTCCCCCAGACGATCTTTGAGACGCCGTTTTGTTTCTCCCACATAACATTCCCCACATTCCGGGCATTTAATACTGTATACGACCCCACTTATATTTTCATTTAAGACAGGGTCCTTTACCTGTGACAAGATTGTGTGCAGCTTCCTGCCTGGGAGCTGCACACAACGTGTCTGGTAATTCCTTAATACGCGAGCTAAACGCTCGGATAAACCCGGATAGTAGGGAATGTATGCGGTGGCTATTGGCGTGAAGGACTCACTTCTACTCTGCCCTCCACTAATGTATTTCTCTATGATCCTCCGGAGGTAGCCACACTTCAAAAGATCCGCCGTAACACGTTCATACTCCAAGTTTCTATCCTCTGAGGTACTACAATGGGATTTTGCCCTATCCACTAATGCTCTTACTACACTGTTCCTGTGATAATTAGTCTGCGCTGAGTTGTAGTGTGAATATTGGCCCCTGCACATAGATTTTCTAAATACTTTTGTTTTCAAATGCTGGCCTTCTCTACAAATCAGCACATCCAGGAACGGCAAAACCCCTCCTTCCTCTACCTCAGAGGTGAATTGTATGAACGGGGAGAAGCTATTAAGAAAATTCAACGTATCATCCTCACTCCCTTCCCGAATAACTGAAAACGTATCATCAACATACCTTTTCCACGGACGCATAGGGAGAACTGTAGTGTTAAATAGTCTGGACTCTAGCTCCTCCATCGCTAAATTAGCTATGATGGCACTGATGGGAGAGCCCATAGCTGCACCGTTAACCTGCTTGTACATGGTGTTATTAAACACCATGGTAGTACTCGAAAGACATAACTCTATTCCTTTACATATGTCCTCTAAGTTTAGTTGCGTCCTATTATTCAAGGTGGTGTCTCTTTCTAAAGCCATGTACGCACAATGTATCCCATGGTCAATTGGGATGCAGGTAAACAACGATGTTACATCAAAGGATATCATAACCTCGTTTTCTTCTATACATTGTCCTCTTATGAATTGTACAAATTCTTTACTGTCTCTGATACTATGTTCAGAGAGTCCAACTAATGGTGACAGTAGTTTGGCTAGGAAACCAGATAATGCATACGTGGGGCTGCCAATAAACGAGACTATCGGTCTAAGTGGCACACCCACTTTATGTATTTTTGGCAAACCGTAAAATCTCGGTATCTGGCTTCCTGTGGCATATAATGTCCAATACCGTTCCTTTGAAATCTTATTGGATTTCATCCAACATTGCACCATCTTGTTAACTTGTCATTCCAGATTCGACAGGCGATTCTTATGAATAATCATATAGGTTGTGCGATCATTTAACAAATCTAATGCTTTGCTTACATATGCTTCTTTATCCAAAACCACCGTTGCTCTACCTTTATCAGCTGGTAGGACCACAACATTATCGTCCTGCTTAAGACTTTCTAGTGCTAATCTTTGCTTTATATTAAGATTCGAGGGAACTTTCTTGGCTTGACTTAAAATAGCTGCTGTTTTCACACGGATTTCATTGGCCATGCACACAGGTAACTTACTAGCCGCTCTCTCAATGCCCATAGCTATTTCTGCTATGGGCACTTTGGGCGGAATCGTAGCAAACTGAGGTCCTAGATTTAACACTTCTATTTGATCATCAGTCAACTGTTTACTACTGATATTAACAATAAAGTTACTATTGGTACTATTATCACTGTTACTCCTGGACATGGAGTTGTTCATCCCCTCTTTGAGGCGGTAATCCTTGGAGGGGATGAACGTTTTTGCCTGAAACGCTCCCGAGCCACTTCCGGTTCTGACGGGAACAGTACACGTTCACGTGAGATGCACCGTGAACCTGCTGGTATTTAATGATGCACCGCAAAACAGAAATTACACTGTTGAGAAAGAAGGCAGAAGCCTTTGAAAGCTTCAGTTAGTATTTTAGCGCTTTTAACCAGTATATTTTATTGCATTTTAAATTCGGCATTTTATTATTATTCTGTATATCACAGTTTTTTTATTTTAAAATTACTATCAGTAATATTTGGTTTGTAAATAATTTATTGTAAATATTAAAATTTTTTAAAAATTTGGGTTTTTTCGTCTTTCGTTTTATTCCATGGTTGGTGGAAAACACTAAAAATCATAGTTATGCCTGTCTCCTCTTTTTTTTTTTTTTGTAATTTTACAATTTTTTTAAATTGCAAGCTTTTGTAATTTTACCTGCACACAAGATAAAAATTGAATAAATACAATAAATAATTCTGTTGAACCTTTCTTTTTTGATTCGACCAATTCAGCAAGCACAGATGTGAGTGCTGCACAAGCATGGGGGAAATTCTGACTTACATTGCATTCCAAGGAACACAACCCTTACGTAAGCCAGGGAGTTCCTGTATTATAATAACCTTAATAATAATACTTAAATTATCTTAAGTATTATAATAATAAGAAGAAAATGGGATATTTTTTCCTGTTACCCCTTTCAAAATAATCTGCCAGGGCCATGCCTAATGTACTTGTTGAAGAAATTTGTGAAAGTACACCTAATTCTGTTTTTACACGATAGATACGTTCCTGAAAAATACGTGTAAAAAAAATTCGTGTAAAAAAAGACATTGTATTTATGGAAGAAAAGAAGATTGGTTCCGGATCTAAAAAAAAATCAGTAAAAATAATTAAAAAAAAAACACATAAAAATATTCGTTTTAAGCTTATTATTTTATTTAAACAAAATACACATGTAATAATATGTAATTAAAATGTATTAAAATAAATTTGTATGCATATGAAATGAAAAAAAATTCTTCATGAACAAAAAAAAAATCTGTTTTACACATAACAAGATTTTATTCATTTTCACTTTCTGATAATAAACGGCGCATATGTTTGCGTACGACTGGAATATCACTGCCATCACTAGAAATGTTGTGGACATCGTCTTCTTCCTCTATTAATGAAATTCTTTCTGTGATCTCTTGAGCAAAATCAGCACGCGTCTCCTCTGGTGCTGATGTTTCACCGGTTTTACGAACGAATTCAGTTATTAATCGTTGTGTTCGTGTTTTGGTTAGGCCGTTATATAATTCTCTGTAAGAGGCTGTCAACAACTTCAGTTCACGTTGAAACTTCCCAGCGCGTTCCTCATTAGGGTCATTTTTGACAAAATGATTACCTAATTTTCTGGCCAATTCCAGACCTTCTTTTATTAAATCTGCATTTAGAACAGGATCATTTTCTTCATTATCACTACGTTCTGTGGGATAAGGAGTCCCAAGGACAACCTCTAATATTTCATCTTCGCTTAGGGCTTTGTCGGTTAACAATTCATCAATATCTTCAAACGATAGATCATCGAATCCTTCTCCACCAATTCTGTGTGCCATTGTAATAATGTTGGGAAATTCGGTCGTATTAGGGATGATGGGATCTTTGCTTTTTGCACATTGTCGCCAAACCGCTTTCCAACACGCATTTAAAGTTGCTGGTTTTAATTCAGTTAACGCTAATCCAACTTGATTGATACAATCCATAATTGAGAATTTCTTCCACACATCAATGATTGTTAGTGTTTCATCATTCAGTTTGTCCAAAACGTGTTGGAATGTTCGTTTTACGTAGTATGTTTTAATTGTCGCAATTATACCTTGGTCTAGCGGTTGTATCAAAGATGTAGTATTAGGTGGCAGAAATAAAATTTGTACGTTTGGGTGTTCCAAGACAGGATGGCCGGGTGCATTGTCAAGAATCAGAAGAACTTTAAATTCGAGACCTTTCAAATTCATATAACGTCTGACTTCTGGGACGAAACATTTGTTGAACCATTCTGTAAAAATAGTAGTGGTCACCCAGGCCTTCTTGTTTGCCATCCAGTGAACAGGCAGTTTATTGATATCCACACCTTTCATTGAATGTGGGTTTAGGGCTCGATTTACCAGCAGTGGTTTCAACATACAATCTCCTGAAGCGTTGGAGGAAAATAATAAGGTCACGCGATCCTTAGCTATCTTAAAACCACCAGCAGTTTTCTGCGATTTGGCTACATACGTTCTGTTGCATTTGTTTCCAGAAGAAACCAGTTTCATCTGCATTCCACACTTGATCAGGAGTGTATCCTCCATCTTCAATAATTTTTGCAAGTTCCTGCGGGAATACTTTAGCAGCCGATTCATCTGCAGATGCAGTTTCACCTTTAATTTTTATATTATGAAGAGCATTCCTTTTAAGAAACCCTGTCATCCAACCTGTACTCGCAGAAAATTCATACTTTCTGTTTAACTGAGATGAAATGCTTGGCTACTTTTCTTTAATCTGTCTGTAAATTCTTAGTGCTGTTTGCTTGATGGCATTTCCATCTACTGGTACTCTTTTTTGTGACTGATCTTCTATCCATATTACCAGAGCCTTTTCCATTTTTTCCTTGACAATATCTCTTGTATATGATGATGAATTAACACTTACTTTTGTTCCAGAACATACCGACTTCCTAATTGCAGCTTCATTTTTCTTAATAGTTCTTACGGTATCTTCATGTACACCAAAATGCTTTCCTAGAGACGTAGCCACTTGTCCAGTTGCAAGACGATCTAAAATTTGAATTTTAAGTTCCAAAGAAATCGTTTTCCTTTTCATTTTGGTAATAGGCGAATTATTCGACATTATATAAGGGCTACCGAAAAATATCTCAGTTATAATTAATAAAAAAAGGTATGAAAAATTTGTAAACTTACAATTTATTGACTATTGGCAAAATTAATAAATTTATATGTGCACAAATTTCACTAAAGATTCTTTCACTTTGAAATAGAGCTTACTACTACATGTCTTCCGAAGGTACAATGCACGAATACCGTAAATGTGCACCAAATTCAATAAAAACGTTGATGATTCATAGATACCTAGACGTACACATTGGTAAGCAAAAGCACGCGTTTCAAAACGCACACACTAGCTGTTATCCAATCTATTGGTGCGTGTAATATAGAAATGATACTAATATGCCACAAATAAAAAAAAATTCTTACAATTTAGGCAAAAAAAAATTCATAGAAATCGTGTTAAATCAAATTCGTGTAAAAAAAGTTCGTGCAAAAACAGAATTAGGTGTATAGCTAATAACAAATACCTGTATAATTACAGTTTTAGTTATGCAAATGATTTTTATGACAAATGTTATGCATCTGTCAAAATACATTACTCTAAATTTTCATATTCTGAAAGTATTCCTTTTTCAAGTTTTTTTTATCGTTGGCATTTCAATGCTTTAGCTATAATTATTGCTCAAACGCCCTATAAAAATAACAAAATTAGACTTGAAAAATTACCAATTAAATGCAATATAATAAAGTAAAATTAAGTAGTTTTATTTGCTGATTGTATTTTAAAACTGTTTGTTTCGGTAACAGAAAACATGATCTTTAAATTGAGACAGGCATTTGTCGTTAATTTTTTTTTTTTTTTATATAATCTTTCTACAAAATTAATCTAATAAGGTAAATTTTTACTTACTAAAAAAATAATAAATATATAGAATTATATTCATATATTTTTACAATATACACTGGTGTTCAAAGAAAGTGCATCACCCTTTAAAATTGTAATTGTCATCTGAATAATGTAAGTACATGGCAATATTTCTTACAGATTGCATCAGATAAGATTGACATGCGTAGGTGATGTAATATTACATCAGCTGTTACTTTCAGCTATATAAGCATGCTCTGCAAGAGTTACAGCCATTCTTTGCTTGCGTCAGGATGGCGAGTTACGTGAAGTTGATGCAACGAAGAAAGAGTGCTATTGTTGCTTTATGTGAGGAAGGATGTTCTTCCTGTCATATTGCTTATAGAGTGCCTTGAAATCAGTCGAGTAGATTTCTTTCCAAATTCAAGAATACTGGTTCTGCTGATAGGAAAAAAGGACCAGACAAAACAAGTCTATGCCAAAACAGGACCGTGTTTTGAAGTTATGTCTTAAAAACCATAAAGCTTCTTCGTCTGGGCTGGAAAAGAGAATGGGAAGAACATACAGAAGTGGTAGCTTAATAACTATACTGAGAGACTGATAAAGAACAGGACTAATATTTTTTGCAGCCAGATGATGTCTGTGCACAATGCTGTGTATTGCAAGAACTTTAGGACATACTTCCTTTAGGTGGGCTATAAAACCTTTGTCTACTATCAGTGGCACAGAATACCAAATATTTCGACGTACTAATTGTAGCCAGTTTCTATAGATTTTACAAACATTTCTCAATTTACAATCATCATCAAAATAATGAACGTATGCCATTAGAAGGGCTTCACTGTCTGTAACTGTGGATTCATCAATCTGAATAGAAAATTTTCTCATTTTTAGTGTCAATTAGTTGCTCTTCAATGTTAACTGACATCTCATTGATTTGTCTTCGATTTGAATTATTGCTCAATGGCAACACTTTTAAAAAGACTGGAAGGATTTTGATGCATCGCTGTTGAAATCAGTCTAATGCGAGTCGTATAACAGTCAACAACTGTATGAGCACTACCAGTTTTTGCAATGATTTCGGCAATTTTATAAGACAATCATTCCATTATCATTTGTTTGCGCATTCTACTTAAATAACGAAGCAACAATGTTAAGTTGCTCAAAATTCTGTTTTAAATTTTTAAAATTGATGTTTACCAACTTTATCAGGATGTTTCCTTTTTAAGTGATCTTAAAAAAGTCTTGATGGTTTCATAGCCCCAATTGAAAAAGAACTATTACACAAAAGACACACAGGCTGTGTTGAGTCAAATGGGCTATCAATAAAATCATAAGCTAGATATTCATCCACATACTGTCAACACTTTCTTTTTAGCACTTGTGGGATGAATAACTACAAAGAATTAAATAACAAAATATAAACTATTTTTATTTAACTCTCATAGCCAATGTCACTCACAAAAGCACTATGGATCAAAAATAAACTTCCACAAGGAAACAATAAATCAATACTAATTGTCACTTAGAAAGTAGAAACAACAGATAAAACATTTCCTCATACCATCCATGCCTCATATATGGACCAATGAAACAAAAGAATAAATAAATAAACCATGCCCACCACGCTACCACCAAGCTCACAGCTGTCAGAAAGCAGCAAATGCCAAGGATTGTGGAGACATTACACTGAAAGTACTTAGACTTTTAATGCCTATGCAAAGGTGGTTGAATTAAATCATGCCCACTATCTTCCTTTTATCAAAATTTCACACTCACTCCTAATATAATATACCTATATGTTAAAAATTAGTTGTCTCAGGGGAAAAGAAAACCCAATGAGAGAAATTAAATATTAAGGAATAAGATGTCATCGGGTAGGGTTGAACTTTGGAGGACTACAAACTATTGTAACATCCATGGTTTTTTTGCCTCCCAATAACCAATTTCTGCCCCCATGGGGTTGATATTGCCCCACTGAAAATCCATGGTATAAGGCAATGGTTAGGCAACATTGAATACATGTCTGGATCCTCATTTTAGGAATGATATAAATCTGCTGGAACTGGTGCAGAGACAGCCAACATAATTGGTGACGGGAACAAAAGGGTGATCTTACCAATGCCTCAGTCCTGCATATTGCAGCACCTAAAGACTAGGTACCCTGTGTGAGGTGACTGATTGAGGTGTTTGAGGCTTTAAATGGATTGAGTGAGCTCAATACTGATGGCATTCTTCCTCTTGTCAGACTACACAGAAAGGGGAATAAACTGAAATTGAGAAATGAGGTTGCATGTAGATGTGCAGCGGTTTGCCTTCAGCCAGCAGGTGGCTGATTGTTGGAGAAACTTCCATCCATTTTTGTGGAAGTGGGTGGTTTGAATAAATCCAAAGAACTAAACAAATTATTGGGATGGGGTGGACAGATGATGTGGAAAGTTTTTTGGCTAATGCTATTTAAGCTTTTTCTTGCATCATATGCCACTAATAATAATAATAATAATAAAATGAAATAACTAGGCTAGAGACCGATATGACAATGTACAGATCACGACTACATACCAAGTGGTTGGAATGATACCTGGATATTCAGATCACCGAACAGCGATTAGAAGACCAAAGAAGGACCATCGTCATGAAGAACCTAATAGCTCCTGACATCTTGGGAAAAAAATCAAGCAGGATGTCAACGATCTGCTACAAAGCACAAAGAATATAACCAATATGGAACCAGATGAGGAACAGCATACCATGGAACCAGAGGAGGAACAGCAAGAAGAAATACAACCCAGAGTAGCTGAAGTGGAAAGAGAAAGTCATACTATCCAGAATAGAAGATGAGTGGAAGAAGGCCTTAACAGAATTCAAAGGAATGGACCCCACAAGAACCTACGTGATACCTAGGCAGAGGCCAAATAAAATCCTGTGGAGAGTAACAGACCACCTCAATCAGCAAATAATGTCACATTACCTTGACAACACAGAATACCTGGACACACTGAAGCAGAACTTCCTCGCACTCAGCAAGACACTACACCGATACAAAGAGCTCCCAGAGGAAAATAAACAACCATATTTTCGATTAGGACCAAAGAGCCTTCTACAGGAAACTGGGTGAAAATGAGAAAGCAGGAAATGGACCACCCGAGAAGAAGACGATCAAAGAATTCTGGGTAAATATCTGGAGCAGTGAAGTAAGACATAACAGCTGAGCAGCCTAGATAGAAGTAGAATGGAAGAAAACAAAGGACATACAAGAGATGAGAGAATCGAGAAGTAAAACAGTTGATCAGGAACACCCAGAACTGGCAAACCCCGGGAATTGATAACATCCACAACAACTGGTACAAGAAGCTCACCTGCACACACAAACACCTAGCAGAGCAGTTCACTCAAATGATAAGGCACCTGGAGACAATCCCGAAGTTTCTCACTGAAGGAGTCACTTATCTGAAGCCTAAAGATGAAGATACAAGAAACTCCGCAAAATACAGGCCAATCACATGCCTCTCAACAATGTACAAGATCCTGACCAGCTGCATAACTAAGACGATATCAGACCACTTAGAGAGTCAGAACATTATGGCCGAACAGCAGAAAGAATGCAAGCAGAGGAGCAAAGGATGCAAGGAGCAATTAACCACAGATGCCGCAGTTATGGAGCAAGCCTTCAAGAAGCACTGCAACCTATACATGATCTACATCGATTAATGCCAGGCCTTCGACGCCGTACCTCATAGCTGGCTAATAGAGACCCTGAAGATCTACATGGTCAATCTGATAGTGACAAACTTCCTAGGACCAACAATGGCAAAATGGACTACCACCATTAAGGTCGAGAACATCACAACCAGGCCAATCCCAATTAGAAGAGGAATCTTTCAGGGAGATGCTCTGAGCCCACTATGGTTCTGTCCAGCACTCAACCTGCTATCCACCATGCTCAATGGCAGCAAGTATGGATATATCCTCAAAGAAGGAAGAAAATACCTGTACACCCTCACCCACTTGATATACATGGATGACATCAAGCTCTATGTGGCAACTGAGAAGCAACTCCAGCAACTACTCCGGATCACCGAAGAATTCAGTAAGGACATCAGGATGGAATTTGGTCTAGAAAAATGCAAGACCCACACACTGCACCAGGGAAAATTAGTTGGCCAAAACTACCAGCTGCTGACTGGTAAAGAGATTGAAGCTATGACAGAAGGAGAAACCTACAAATACCTAGGGATGATGCAGGCTGAGCATTTAGAACACAAGGAAATCAAGAAGTGCCTGACCGAAAAATATCATCAGAGACTCAGAACCCTGCTGAAAGCAAAACTGAACGGAGAGAACACAGTTAAAGCCCTAAACACCTATGCAGCTCCAGTACTAACATACACATTAGGGGTCATAGATTGGACTAATACTGAGCTAGAAGATATCATGCGAAAGACAAGAACAATGATTAACAATAGTCGCCAACACCACCCGAAGTTAGCAGTGGAGAGAGACTAACAATACCTTGGAAAGAGGGAGGAAGGAGCCTGATAGACCAGACAGAACAACAGAAAACAGTGATAGTTAACCTGAAGGATTAATTCGAGAACAATCCTTCAGGTTAACAAGCACCACTCCACCAGGTCATAAGGAAGACAGATAAGTGGTATACCCCAACCTAAGCGAGGAAACCCCTCCCGCCCAGACAGTACAAGAAACGAAGATAGAAAGATGGGCAAAGAAGACACTCCATGGCAGACACTACAGTGACCTCCATCAAGGTCACATTGATGACATTGGTTCCAATGCATGGCTGACAAGCGGGACGCTCTTCCCCAAGACTGAAAAATTCATGCTGGCCATACAAGACCAGGTAATCAACACCCGAAACTATAGAAAATACATCTCAAAGGAGCCCGGAATGTCAGATGACACATGTTGACGATGCCGCCTGCCCTCAGAAATGATCCAACACATCACCACGGTGTGCAAGGAGATCACCCAGACTGAGTATACTCATAGACACGACCAGGTAGCCAGGATAATACATCAGAAGCTAGCGAGGAAATATCAGTTGACCAAAGAAAGTGTACCATACTACAAGTACAAACCACAAGCAGTACTAGAGACCCGAACCCACAAGGTGTATTGGGACCGTGCCATAATAACGGATAAGACCATCCCGCACAACAGACCGGACATAACCCTTGTGGACAAGACGGAAAAGGCTACCTACCTGATTGACATTGCGGTGCCGAACACTAGCAATATCCAGAAAACCCATGAGGAAAAAAATTAGGAAGTACACGAACCTGAAACATGAGATCAAGGAGATGTGGCATATGCAAGTAGTATCAACCATCCCAATTATCGTGTCAACAACCGGTATGGTACCAAAGACTCTACATAGAAGCCTAGCAGCAATAGGTCTCCCAGAGAACACCTACAAGGAACTCCAGAAAGTCGCAATCCTGAACACCTGTAGGATAGTCAGAGATTTCCTCGACCGACAGTAACACCAGACATTACAACCACCCTGTGTAATTGGTAACAGTACCCCGTCACAAAGTGGAATCCCCCAATCAGGGAGAAATATAAGCGCAACAACAATAAGAGTGAAACTTTGCAAAAATTAAATCAATTTTTTTTTTTTAATTTTTGAAAGAAAAAAAAATTTCTTTAATGTATTAATATCCTTCACACACACACACACACACACACACACACACATATATATATATATATATAATTTAATGTCATCAATTTCTTTATCTGAATTCCAGCTTTTTTTTTTTTTAAACCCAAATCACACAATGCCCAACATTTGTGATTTCTGATCTTCAAAGCTATTTTTGTGCTGCCATGTATTAAGACTATCTACTATTAGATGAAAACACTAATAAGAGATGGCACCATGTTAAAAAAAAAAAAAAAAAAAAAAAAAAAAGAACATATATGCATATATTTATTTGATAGATAACTAATTTACTAAACACTGGAAAAAAATGAAAATTAACAAAAACCAGAGACACCTGATTAACAGAAAACCTACAACTAATCTGGATTTGCTGTCATGAATGTTCATGTGTACATGCTTTTTGTTAACATATTCCAACTTTGAAGTAGAATGTGACACTACAGATTCTACTTCAAAGAGTGAAAGAAAGTAATTTTTTTTTATATAAACATCATGTCAGCAAAATGCAACTTACATAATCACATTTTGAACAAAAGCTCACTCTGCAATATTTTAAATAAAAATATGATAGCAAATCTCCGTACTACTTCAGTTCAATTAGGTGAAACTTTTACCGATTCATTCCTTTCTTGGTTAACAAAACTGCACAAGTGCCTGTTGGAGAAACTTCAGTATACTGGTAATATGCATTGACTCCAGCTTGCCTTGCCTTTTCTTCCAGAACCTGACCAAATCTGTCTATTCCAATACAGCCCATAAATGCAGCAACCTTAGGAGTATCAATTACCCACTGGGGAAAAAAAAAAAATTATTAAAATAAGAACAATTATAATATAAAATTTTAGTCACATTAGTTACATAACATAATTTAATATCATAAACTTAATATAACTTGAATGTTAGGGGACGACTTGAATGCTCTTGTTATAAGCTATTATAACTGAAAATAAAATTAACATCTTTTAAACATGAATTTGTTAAAAGAAACTGATAATTAAGCATGTATTTTTATTGTATGCTAATTCCATTGCACACTTTTTTAAAGCTCAGTTTGACACTAGCAGATAAACAGGCTACATTTTAAATTACAAATAAACATTAGTGGGGTAAAAATAATGCTATATTTTAACAAAAAATATTAAACAGCAACACTAAGTATAGGAAAGACAGTATTAAAGTAACTTAATACACAAATACAACAAAATATACAAACAGTTTAATTGTGGCATCTCATCTTACATAGCTACAAGTACTGCTTAAATTGTTGAGCCTACAAACAGCTCCAATCTGAGTAATATTTTGAACAGTGGAAAGCTGATTTCAGGAGACATTTGCTATCTATTTGATAGAACGCTTTTATACTCTCCAGAAATTAAAACAAATAAAAGATTAATGCAAAATGATTACAGTAAAAAAATCAATTGAAAACAATTCAAAAATTAATTTTTTTTTATAAAAGTTAACCAAAAATTTTGAAAAAATGATTTTCCTTCCTGAATCACAGTGTATCAATAGGTTATGCCTGGAGAAAAAAAGGGAGGGAATAAAAGAGTCAAAAAGAGTTTAAAATACAAATTTGATAGCATATAACAGAGTTATAATACTCAATACGTTCTATGTTGATATCAATATTTCTAGGCTCGCTCTCCCTCCCTCTCCCCTCTTGCATTCCCCCTCCCTCCCTCTCTCTCTCTGATTCTGCCTTAATTTTGTTTTTAGCTAAGCATTTAGAAAGTCAATAGTATTATTTATAAATATAATAGCATGCACAAGCTGGGAATGATGTAGCCTTATTATACTTTTATCTCTTAATTTGTGACATTTTAAAATTAAATTTATACTAAAATCATGCCTCAAGCAAGAGCAGCAAAACAAAAAAAAATTATCAGAAATGCTTTGGCTCAGAAGACAACTCTCTAATGATCCACTGATAATTAGAGCTACATTTAGTGTGCTATTTGTCACCTTTTTTGCAAAGTTCTCAGCAGTGGTCTGTGACAGTGGTGTGCAAACTTATTTTGCTCACTACCCCCTTTATTAAATATACAATTGATGCGACCCCTCAATATAAACCCAGAGGTAGGATGACCAGATTTTTAGAGAAGAAAAATGGAATTTTATGAATTATGTAGTAGAAATTTTTATTAGAGTACTGAGAGAGAGGAATAAAAAAATTGTTTAATATTTTAATTGAATACAGCAAAAACATCAAATTCTCATTCTTCAATTAAGATTACAAAACAAAATGAACAATTACAAAACAAAACAAATGAGAAGGACAAGCCTGGATAACCAATAATATTTGTTATACAGTTTTTGTTTATATAGCTGTTAATTTTGAGATGCCAACCTCACATAAATATATAGACCTGATAGGTAGCAATGTTTGTATTGCCAATTTTGATAATTCTGAATACGTGTCTCAAAGAGAAAGCCAAAATTTTCCACGTTGTAGTTGTGAAACAAGCACTTATTGCTTTGTCAGACAACAGGTCGATAAGATCTTCCTTTTGTTCAATGGTAATTTCGGGACAAGAAGGAATTTCAAAAGATACATTAAATCATTTGGAAAAATTCTTAATTAGCATTGTTAGGTGGGTGGCAATGATATCCCTAAATTGTAAAATGTCAATATTATAACAGAATCAGAAAAGCATGGGAACATTTCAGTATTATAATGCTCAAATTCAGATTTCCAAAGTTTAAGCTTTCCTTTGAAATTTTCTATTTTGTCACTGATTATTAATACATTTGTTCCCTGTCCTTGAAGGCGCCTCAGTAGCCAGGTGGGAAGGAGCAGCAGTGCATAGCACACTGCTTCTTGATTAGACCGGGGTTCGAGCCTGTCACCACCAAATACGGAGGATGCGGAAAGGTCAGGGAATGACCACCGCATATCCTGGAGCAATATGGCCTTAGTTGCTAATGCTCCTAAAAACCAAACAAACAAACAAACCCTGTCCTTGAAGACTAAAATTTAAATCAAGTTTTTCAAATATATCAACAAAAGAACTAAGTTTTCCAAGCCATTTTTGATATGTAAACAATTGAACAAGGTTCTGATTTTTATCCAATAAAAACAGCAAAACTTCACGTTTGAGGTCAAAAAGTTGAAGCAACACTTTACCACTGGACAACCACCTCATTTCATATATAAAAGAAGCATTTCATCCCATTTCATTACAAAGCATTCTGAAAAGTCTATTTAAGCTTCTACTTTTTTTTGATAAACTTGATCACACTTATCGCATCTTTCAAAAATTCGTGCAAATCAGTTTGCATTTCCGTTGCTACTAATGCTTCCCCATGTACTGTATAATGTGATGATTCAAAACTACATTTGGAGCAATTTCCTTTACTTTTCCTTTTAAATCTTTATTTTATCCAGTTAATGCAGCTGCACCATCAGTACAAATCTCAAAAGCAATTGTTCCACTTTAGACAATGTTTTAAAGAAAATATTTATAACATGAAAAATCTCATTAGTCGTTCTTCCTTCCATAGCTTTGCAAAATAGAAAATCCTCAAAAGTATCTCCCTCATCTGACATACACAATAGGTTGAGCAAGGTTTTAAATATCTGTGAATTCATCTAACTGCATTGCAAAATCTCAATCGATTTAATTTCAATTCGATTTAATCTCAATCGATTTAATTAACTGGATTTTGTTGTCTGCAATAACTGTAATATAGTGTAAGACTGATGTCTCTGGATAGAGGAATGGTATTTAAATCATTGCTGTACTTTTCTCTATGCATAATTGAAATCATTTTTATAGCAACAGGGAGAACAAGAGATTCGGCAATAGTATGTGATTTCAAATTTTTTCCTATTAAATATGAAACTTCTAACGATGCTCTTAAAGCTTTACAAGGAACTGCAGTATGTTTCTTGAAGAAAGATTTCAGACCTTGTATGGCATTGGAGTCCTTTTTGAAAAGGATTCAGTATTTTCCATTATCTCTGGATGTTTCTTATGTGTCTTTTTCATTTATTAGGTTTCATGCTTTCATTAGCCAGTTTTTCATAACATATTATGCATAAAGGACGTTGCTTTGCAGATTTTGAAAACATGCACATTCCAGATTGGATTATCACGCCATTTTCTGCAGATATTGAAAATATTGAATGTAACTTACAAGATGAACTTATCAAATTGTCAGTTTATCTTGAAGCTAAGACGCTTTTTAAAAATAGGATTTTAAGTTACTTTTGGACGAATATAAATGTTGTAGAAAAATATCCAAAACTTTCTGAAGTGGTACTCCCCTTTTTGCTTGCATTTCCAAGCTCGTACATGGTTGAAGCTGGCTTCAGCCATGTTAATTCCATTTTAACAAAACAAAGAAATAAGCTAGATATGGAATTCTGTGGCGATTTAAGGCTGAAACTTATTAATTTTGAACCCAACATTGCTAATCTTGTCAAGAGTCACAAAGTACACTCTTCACATTGACGATGTTACTAAATTGCATACTAAGTTAATAAAAGTCTTATTTTCATATATATAAGGAAGATTGTATTATTGTTATCTAAATTAAATTTTATATATTATTTATCCCTCCTATCAAATATGTAATGTTAAAAAGGACGTCAAAAACAAAAATGTATCCCTTTGACGTTAAGCCAATATAATATACAATATATATACTTGTATATATACTATTATACAATAATATATATACTAGTATACAATATATATACAATATTATACATACAATAAACACTAACTATAAAATAAACAATCTAAAAATTCAAGTCTTTTTTGCTTGTCCTATTATAATTACATAATAATAAAATAGAGGGGGGTCGATAAAAAGTCAAGAAACTCTTAAAGGGGTCGACTGTCAAAGACGTTTGGCGACCCCTGCACTGGAGCTAAGTTCTGGTCAACCCTTCCCCAACTCTTCCATCATGCAGTATGACTGATGACTTTTGAGGTTATGATGAACATCATGGCGAGATCCAATCTTCCTTACATTTCGAGGGTACAGTTCTAAAACTGTGTTCGCAGGCCAGCACTAGTTAGTATGCCACACCGAACCTATTTGGTAACTCTTTAGGAGGCTTCCGGATCAGCTAGTGTATAATCTTGCTACCTCTACTCTGTCAGATAGTGACTGGAGGGAGTCCGAGTAGTGTGTATGCTGGGGGGGGGGCATTTTTGAGGCCACATTATGTCAAGGATCTGGGTATATTCTTACCATGTGTACGTCATATCCAAAAATTTCATTACTTAATACAGCATGTCCCCCCCCCCACTTTTTCTTACTATTGAATACACCATGAATTGTCAAACTAATAGAATAAGCTTATCTGCGAAAAGATCTAAACCTCCCAAACACTTCCTAGTTCATTTCACAAATATACGTGGTCTCAATTCTAATCTCAACAATGACCATTTCCACTTGCAGTCTGCCAAACCCCATGTACTTTTTCTGACTGAATCTCAGTTATCGGTTGATTCAACTACTGCTCATCTCAGTTCCCATATTACTCGATTCCTTTCGTCTCAAAAGGTGGTTCTTGTGCATGTCTGTTCCAATATTCCCTGTCAGAGACTTGGTAATTTGAAATCTCCTCTTTTCGATCTTCTCTGGCTTAAAGTCTCTCTATCTCGTTGTGTCAAATTCATCTGTTGTCTCTACCATTCTCCCATTTCCACTAATCACTTGGAGCTCTTTGACTTCCTCTCTTTGCAACTTGACTTTCTCCAGTCCAACTTTCCTAACAGTGAGGTAATTTTCCTTGGTGATTTTAATGTTCACAACTCCAGATGGTTTCTGTTTTCTAGTCACACTGACAAAGCTGGTCGAGACGCTGAGACTTTTGCAATTACTAACGACCTTGCACAGATTGTTCATTTACCTACAAGAATACCAGACAATCCTAATCAAACAGCCAATACACTTGATCTTTTACTCACAAGCCTTCCAAGTACACGGTCAAAGTAAGTGGTCCTTTAGGTGCCTCAGATCACAACTTGTGAGCTTCTCTTCTCCAATGGAGCCTTTATCTCATGGCTATTCCCAACCTCTTATTGTTTGGCATTACAAGAATGCAAAATAGGATGACCTGCAATTTTTCTTTTCCTTGGTTGAATTACTGTTTCAAAACTTCTGATGTCAACATTTGCTTAGATCATGTCAGTGAAATTATTCTTGTAGGTATGGAATCCTTTATTCCACACTCCATTTTAAAATCTCGTCCTTTATCTAAACCTTGGTTTTACAATAAATGTGCTAAGGCTCTTCAAGAGAAGAACGCTGCATATTGTAATTGGCTTGTTTCCAATTCTTCAGTTTCATTTTATGCCTACACCAAAGCTCCAACAATTGTAAAGCAATTATTAATCAGTCCAAACTAGAGTTTGAACAGGCAAAGAGTAGAAAACTTGCTTCTTGCTCTAATGGTAGTAGAGCATTCTGGTCTCTTGCCAAAACTATTGGCTGCAACTTTTGTCCATCTATGCTCCCACCTCTGTCAAAACCAGATGGTTCTGTTGTCACTTCAGCCAAGGATAAAGCTGACTGCTAGCATCCAATTTTTCTTCCAACTCATGTATTAATGATCTTGGTAAAACATCTCCCACCATTCCCAACAAACTCCATTCAATGCCTCCTGTGGTCTTCCGTCAGAAGGATTTTGACGAATCTCGATGCTAAGAAAGCTCTAGATTCGATAATGACTCCTCTCTAACAAAGAAATACCATCAGGTCCTGATGGTATTTCTTCACTTGTTCTCAAAACCTGTGCTCCTGAACTTACTCCTATTCTTTGCAGCCTTTTTTCACTTTCTTATTCCAAAGGTGTTTTTCCTTCTGCTTGGAAATTTGCTCATATCCAGCCAGTTCCTAAAAAGGGTGACAAATCACTCCCATCCAATTATCATCCCATTGCAGTTACTTCTACTCTTTCTAAAGTAATGGAGAAAACTACCTAGAAACATTTCGTCTGATCAACGATTGCCAGTATGGATTCTGTCAGTGTCGATCCACTGGTATTATTCTGGCTTATGTTGAATTAGTCCATAAATGGACTAATTCAATGGAAAGGTTCGGTGAAACACAAGTAGTTGCTCTTGACATCTCAAAGGCTTTTGATCGCGTTTGGCATAAAGGTCTTCTAAACAAGCTTCCATCTTATGGTTTGCCAAGTGTTTTTTTGTAATTGGTTATCCAGTTTTCTCTCCGATTACTCACTGAGGGTGATGGTAGATGGCTCTCTGTCTTAACTTCTCCACTAATGCTGGTGTCCCCCAAGGTTCAGTTCTTTCCCCCACTCTTTTCCTCTTGTATATTAATGACCTTCTTCCACTGAATGGAAATCCTATCCATAGTTTTTCCGACGAGAGCACATTGCATTCCACTTTCCACTTTGATAAACCTTGCCCTGCTCAATCAGCTTCAACTTCTCAAATATCTGCTTCAAATTCCTTAAATACCGATCTCCAAGTAATTCTTCAGTGGGGCAAAGACAACTTAGTTGATTTCAATCCTTCTAAAACTCAGTCTTGTCTTATATACCGCAAAAATGATTTTTCCACTCCTATGCTTATCTTTGGTGACACTCTGATTTCTAGGCAAAATGACATATCTCTTTTGGGGATTACCCTGACTTCTAATCTCTCTTGGCACAAGCACATTATATATATTGCTTCCACTACATCTAAAAAACTTGGTTTTCTCTTTCGCTCTCTGTGTTACTTTTCTTCCAAACAGCTGTTCATTCTGTACAAATTGCAAATCTGCCCTACCATAGAATATTGTTCCCACATCTGGGGCTACTATTTTATTTTTGGTTTTTAGGAACATTAGCAACTAAGGCCATATTGCTCTGGGGATATGCGGTGGTCATTCCCTGACCTTTCTGCATCCTCCATATTTGGTGGTTATGGGCTCGAACCCCAGTTTAATCAAGAAGCGTGTGCTACACACTGCTGCTCCTGCCTAACTGGCTACAGAGGCACCCCCACATCTGGGGCAGTGCCCCCAAAACCTCTCCCAGGTTCCTAGATTCCATTCAGAAGAGGGCAGTTTGGTTAATTAATGACTCCTCTCTAACAGAGTCTCTTCACTCTGTCTCATAGACTTACTGTTTCTTTTGCATGTCTTTTCTATAGATACTTCCATGGGCACTGTTCTTCTGAATTGGCTTCTATAATTCCCGCTCTCTCTTTCAAAACAGTCTGAACACGTGAGCCAACATCCATTTACTGTCCAACTTTACACTCACAGAACCAACTTTTCATCTTCCTCGTTTATTCATTCAACTGCTGTTTTCTGGAACAACCTTCCTTCATATGTATTTTCTGAAAATTACAGTCTACAGAAGTTCAAGTCTAATGTCAACAAATATCCTCTTTCGTCTTCTCAACCTTCAACCCAAGCACAGTACTAATATTATAGGTTCTAATACCTCTTGTGTTTGGGGTTTTCGTAAAAAAAAAAAAAAAAAAAAATATATATATATATATATATATTTTTATATATATATATTCTGAAGTTCAACCAACATCCTTGTAATTAATGACAAATGGATGCAATGTAGCCTGGCTATTCTCCCAGTGGAACCCTAGCATCTTGCACAACAAATGAATAATTTTCTGCAAAATCCATCAATATGACCAATTCTCATGTCATTAGGCTTCAAATGGTAGCTTTGATGTTTAGTAATGTAGTGATGACAGGAAAAGTTAAATATCTTTGTACTCAACTCTTTAAGAAAATCTCCTGTTGTTAATTGCTTTGTGTCCAGTGTATCTCCGTTAGTGTGTATCCATTGCTTAAATCAATAATATCTTCTGGTTAATTGTTTTCAAAAGTATTCTCTAGAAACTTTTTAATTCATCTATTCCCTGATGTATTTCACACTGATGAAGCATACAATCTTTTGACTCCAAATCAGACTGTTTTACCAACGAGAACCTTGTAATCACATTCAACAGGACTTGCTGCTAGCATTAACTTGACATTTTGATGGATTGTGCATACACATACAGAATGTGTTCCTGGTTCACCAACTGTGACAAAGTTTGCAAAATTTAGAAAATCCAATGTCAACTCCATTTCTATCTTGATAAGTTAAACGTTTTCTTCAAGTTGCTGAGTAGTAGTAGCTTTTGCCTTTTTAATGGAAACATAAATGGATGATTATAAATTAGCAAAGGCCACAAAAATCTACAGAACGTACAGACTGGGATGCAATGAAGTAACAGGAGAGGGGTAGACAGATTACGAGAAGTCTTTTGCTAAGAATGTCAAGAAAAGCTGCAAACATTTCTTGGCTTATGTTACCACTAGAAGAAAAGGGATGAACCACACTGGCCCAGAATATGAATGACTAACTGCTGAGGATCTTGTTCAGGTTTCTGATGAGCTAAATAAATATTTTGTATCTATATTCACCAGCAAAGAAGTTTTTGGGGATGGGAATACCAGAAGTTACATCAGGGGGCTACATGATTTTGTGACATAATAAGTGAATAGTGGAAAAAAACAGTTAAAGCTAAAAATAGAGTACAATTAGTTCTGCTATAACATGGTACGTGTGTTCCTAAACATCTCCGCGTTATGGTATTTCGCACATTAAAAACAGGGCTTATGGGGAAAACAGTAAAAGTTCAGCCTGGTAAGAAAAACAGTAAAAAAAAAAAAAAAAAGCCAATAATATTGCTAACAAAGGTTTAAACATCTTAAATTTCTAATAAATAGATAAATATTACAGTCAGTCCTCGTATAACACATGTTTACACTATACGAATTCGATCATACACGATTTATAAATAGGGGAACGATATCTTATATAACACGACTCAAATTCGCTTATGCACGATTCGCCTTTGTGTTTACAAGAAATGGCAGTCGAATGCAAAATCACCCCACCCGAATGCAACACGATAGGAATTAAGAGAAGATTCTGAAAATGTATTTATGTTTTTTATATCAGTGAAGGGGAAATGCATTTCACCATAATAACGTAAAATTCCAGCTATCGGTATTATCGCAAATGCAATTAGATCGAGTTTACTACCAGTTTATAACAGATTCCACTAGCAGGAAAGCAACTGGAAATTGTTTTATGGTACTAACGCCCAGAAATTTGCTTTAGTAAAATGTGAGGTGTTAATAGTGTATCTATGCCTTTACGGTGTTGTTTATTCAGTTGCTACATGCACACAGCTTTGTTTATGTGTATCAAGCGTGCCTCCTCATTTTGTAATTGTGCTTTATTCCCTAAATATGAGTAAAATACTTAAAAGGTGCGAAAAGGAAGCGTCCTGGTGAAGACACTACAAATTCAAAGAGAAAAAGAAAAGCAATATCGATAAACAGAGGCGGACTGGATCAAAAATTCTTACCCAGGAAAATTTTTAGTGGCCTCATACTAGCGTTTATGGCCAAAATCACACCGGCCTCTGGCCCACCTGGGTTTCCCCAGTAAGGCTTATGGCCAGTCTGCCTCTGTCGATAGAGAAAAAATATGAAATTGTGAAATGCTTTGAGCGAAATGAAAGACCATGTGATATTGCACATGCTACAGACCTAAATGAGGCAATGCCGAGAATTACAAAGAATGCAGAGAAAATAAAAACAACTTTCATAGCAGGAACAACTCAAAGTGTAATTAAAATCCATTAGATTAAGACACAAAGAATTGGAAGAGATGGAATGGCTGTCATCTGTTTGGATAGAAAAATCAAACAAAGAACAAGTTTGCTTACAATAGAAGCAAAAGTATTTGCAATATTTTATTACGTAATAGTCGTAATAAAATACTTACGAATTTTATTACGATTATTCATTGTGTTTGGTAATGTTTTGGTTACAAATATGAATTCAATCTTGGGTGGTCAGCACCTAAATCTATTTTTCCCATAGGGCCTGTTGTTTATATTGCACGATTTTGCATTGCATGAGGGTTTCTAGGAACACAACTATTGTACTATATTAGGACTGACTGTATAGCACTTTACCTTGACAAAATATGAAGTTTGTTTTATTGATATTTCTGTTCACTGACATTTTCTTTTTTTTTTTTTTTTTGATTGTAAAATTTAAAACAGTAAAAAAGATGAGCAATCAATAACAACGAACACAGCACGCACAAAAGAGAAGATTCTGAAAATTTATTTATGTTTTTTTATATGATTGAAGAGAAAGGGCAAACATCTTACGATTACGTAAAAATTCACAGAATTCCAGCTATCGGTATTATTGCAAATACAATAAGATCAAGTTTGCTACCCGTTTATAATTAGACTGCACTAACAGAAAAGCCCAATAAACCGGGAACTGCAAATTTTTTTATTGTTTTATGGACTCCAGAAATGTGCTCCTCTGCTCGCACTTTCCCACCTCACGAAATTTCTGTTTTAACAGAAAATCTTGTGAATACAGTGAACGATAAGTTTGATAACGGTGTCTCCGACCAATACAATTACAGTAAATGGAAAACAGAGTTCTCCCACATTTGATGTTTGACATTTTCTAAGCTTCATAAACTTGTGTATGTATTGCTGCGCAGGTCGCTACATTTAGTTTGGTGCTGGGTTTTATGTTCATCTGGTGTTACTCTCAGATGAAATTGCGTGTGAGCCAATGCGAAAATCTCATTATAGTCGCATTGCTCCCTAATATATCAATTGCGCTGGAGCAAGTTTACGTTGCGAAAATGCACATTATAGCAGAACTGACTGTACCTGTGAAGGATCAGATCTAGCCAATTATATTAAAAGAAGCAGCAAAAGAGGTAAAGAGGCAAATCTTTAGCCATAATTATGAGAATACCCTTGGATTCAGGAAGTGACTATGGACTGAAGGTCTGTAAAATGTGTCCCCAATTCACTGAGAGGAATCAAAAAGGGTGAAGTGAGTAATCACAGATCTATAAGCCCGACTTCTATTTGGGGGAAAATAATGGAGTCACAGGTTAAAAAAGTAACATATAGGACCATCTAGCCAAGAATTCAGTTATACAACAATCACAGCATGGATCTGTTAAAGGACAATCTTGTCTGACCAATTGGAGTGATTACTATAAAATCCTTAACAAAGAAACTGGAAGCAAAAAATAAATTTTTACATCGTAACTTAGATTTCAAAGAAGCTTTTTATACTGTTGTGCATAAAAGACAAAAAAAGGTACAATTGGAGCAACATGGCATTAGGAGCAAAGTCACTGTTATGGATAAAGGATGGTTTAGTGGGAGAAGATAGTGGTTATCAATAGGCAATACTCCTCTTGACATAATGTGATTATGTCAAGAGGAGTATCTTCAGCCCAGCACTGAATCATGAAGATTCAGTGCTGGGCCCATTGTTGTTTTCTATATTTATTAATGATAGTGATGAAGACATATGAGACTTAATGTTTAAGTTTTCAGATTACAGAAAACGTTATCAGGGTGGTTATTAACAGTAATCATCTAGAAAAAGTAGGCAGATGAATCAAGAAGCAGCAACTGAAGTTTAATATTGACAAATGCAGGTTACTGCATTTGGGTAGCAATAATCCCAGAATAATATACCAATAAGTGATTCACACTCAAGACAGTGGGATTGAAAGACCTAGGAGTAATTGGACAGTTTCACAAAGTTCTCAGGCTGGTAGGACAGCTCAGAGGATTTTGTCAATGATATACAGGAATTTCCCTCTCATGAGAGACTTGCCTTGACGTGCCAAAGGGGCTTGCATGCTTCAATGAGACAAAGAGCTATATCGACGGTAATGTAATTACTAGCAGGGCCTCCCAAACCAGACAAAGTCTTTCCTGATGATGGGCAGCAGCAGCATCATCAGTAACCAATGATGGCAAAGATCAGGTAAGATCCAGTTAGCACCACTGAATGAATACAAGTATGGTCATCCTGACTATTGACTGTATTACTGCAGTATGAAAAGGAACAGGAAGCTATGAACTATTTCCCCCAGTCAAAATATCATCTAGCAATGATGGACAAAAAAACACTTATGGCCCTCAGTCCCTGGCATCACTTAAATGGGAAAAGGGTGCTAAGAATCTCAGTGTTTGTCACTTACATTTGGGACCTGAAACATGAGAAGTTTATATGAATCAGGGAAACTTGATAATTTAGTTTAAGAAATGAACAGACTTAAAAATTGATATTCTTGGTGTTAGTGAGGTCAGATGGCAGGCAACAGTAAATGTGCTACAGACAATGGTATGTTTTATTATGCAGGCACTGATGACTGAAATCATAGAGTAGTTGGGTTTTTGGTTAATACTAAAGTTTGTAAGGCAGTAAAAAATGTATTACCTTACTCAGACAACATGATGATGATTCAAATAACAACAAACCTTACAACTTAAACATAAATCAGACCTATGCACCAACAGCTGACAAAGATGAAGAGAAGATCAAGACATTTTATGAAAACAAATCGAATTGATGATCTACAACTATCCAAGAACGGAGACATCACAGTGATTATGGGTGATTTTAATGCCAAAGTTGGTGAATGTAGAGGGATTGTGGGCAAATTTAGACTTTGCAAGAGAAACAACTGCAGACACAGACTGGTACAGTTTGCACAAAGATTTGAACTGGTTGTAATGACAACCAGTTCCATGTATAAAGTCTTCGCGGTGGCAACTTCTTTGAGCTGCCACCGCAAAGACTTTATACATGGAATTCTCCATGTGATGGAGAAAACAATATTGTGAAGAATCAAATTGATTGTTTTGATCAACCATAGTTTCAAAAATGGCTGAAGCATTTAAGAACATATCCAAGCACTGACATAGGTTCTGACCTCTAACCCATTAATTGGTGAACTGAAAGTGAAACTGGAATGTATAAAACAGGAGGAGGGTAAGCAACAGATTGACCTTCAAAAATAGGAGAACAAGGATATTAAAAAGAAGACTGAAGACTCCTTAGCAAAGGAACTGCATTAGAACCTTCCAGAAGATACAAATGAAAGATGGAGATCAATTAAAAATGCTGTGCTTAAAGTGGCAGATAATCATCTGAAAGGTGAACCTCTAAAAGCAAACAGAAGTGGATAATAAATAATATACTAGAACTGATGGAAAAGAGAAGGCATAACAAAAATAACCCAACAGAATAAAAAAAAAAAAAAAATTAGAACAAACTTAGGAAGAAATAAAAGAAGCAAAAGAACACTGGAAGAGGTTCAAATGTGAAGAAATTGAGAAACTGGAATACTTACATGACCAATTCAACAAGCATAAAGTCTTGATAGAGGTGTTAGGACTGCACTATAAAACTGGTAGGGGAATACTAAAAAAGCAGAGCAGAAAGATTGCAGTTTCGATTGAAGAAAAATTTGAGTGCTGGCAAGAATTTATAAGATAACTGTTTGATGACAACAACAGAAATGAAAAGTTTAACAGATCAGAAAATGTGGAAGGACCAAGTATCATGGAGGAAGAAGTGATCATAGCTGTTAAATATGATAAACCCAGAAAGGGAGTGGACCTGACAAGATTCCGACAAAACTATTAAAGGTAACAAAGGTGGAGGTGTTGGTTGGTCTGCTCAAAAAGGCCTATGACACAGGAGAAATTCCCAGAGAACGGTTGACATTATCATTCATACCATACCGAAATGTGCAAATGGCAAATAGTTGTTCTCAACTTATAACAATTAGTTTGATGAGAGACGCACTGAAGATACTTCTAAGAATTATACACAACCGAATTTATAAAATATTCGATGAAACGGTGATTTTCAATTTGGCTTCCAACAAGCAATGAGTACCAGGGAAGCAATGTTTGCAGTTCGGACTCTAATAGAAAGATGTTGGGATATGAAACAGGTGGTATTCATCTGCTTCTTGAATTATGAGAAAGGCTTTGATTGGATAAGACATGACAAATTTGTTCCAAATCTTAGAGAAAATTGGAATTGATAGCAAAGACATCAGAATAATGGTGAATTAGGACTGGGGACAAATCAGCAAAGGTATGCACAGAAGGAGAGTCAGAGGAGACAGAAATTAAAAGAGGAGTTCAACAAGGTTGTATTCTATCACCGATGTTGTTCAACGTGTATATTGAAGAAATTTTTAAACAAGCTTTAGAGGGATGTACAGAAGGGATAAAGATTAATACAATAAATATAGTAAACAATACAATACAATAAATATAATCAGATATGCAAATGATACTATATTGCTAGTCAGCTCTGAGAAGGATTTACAAGCATCAATTAAGAGAATTAAAAGAATAAGTGAAAATTTTAGTCTGAAGTTAAACATCAAGAAAACAGAACCTATGATCAGTAAGAAAGAAATGAAAACAAAAATTCCAATCAATCAAAGAAATTGAAAGAGTTAAAAGTTATCACTATCTTGGGTGTATGCTGAGTGAGGACTGAGACTACTGAAGTACACACTCATGAATTGGACAGCACTGCAGCCTTCCTTAAAATGAAGAATCTTCTATACCACAGTGATCTTGCGCTTCCTTTAATAACAAGAATATTCAGATGTTTTGTCTTTTCTGTCCTCCTTTATGGAGCTAAGGCCTGGATACTGACAAAGAAGACCCAGAATAAGTTAAATGCTTTTGAGATGTGGTGTTACAGACAAATGTTAAGAGTGCCATGGACTGATGAGATTATGAAATGAATGAAGAAAAAGACAGAAATAACTAACACCATTAAGGAGAGGAAACTAAAATATTTAGGGCATATGATGAGGAATGACAAATATAAGATGTTGCAACTGATAATACTGAACAATAAATTGTCATAACTTGTTATGGGCATGAAAGTTAAGTTTAGTTTATTGATTTTGGGGTGCTAAACACGGAAATAGTAGTTTTTTTATATTTATACACTGTATTTTTTTTTTTATTTATAAGGCAGCAAATATACTTGTATCAAACATGGGATCTTTTCACTAGTATCAGCTTTCGGAACATCCCTTTTCACCAAAATGGCTCCTGGGATTTCTCCCATCTCTGCGAGTGTACAATGTATCAGGCCAGAGATTTGAAGGTGTGTGGAGGTCATGTGCAGTATATTGTGTGGTGCCCTTTGTTCATCCGGTCTATTAGCCACCAAGCCCCTAGTGGGACCCGACGTTACCACACCGTGCCATGGGGAGGCTGACTGAGTGTACCACTGATGCAAGAGTACTCTGGCAGGTTCTGCCACCTACTTTCCTGGAATTTCAGTGGCTAAGACCAGATTTGAGAATGAGATGATTGCTGTTTCTTGAGCAATGGTTGTAATTTTAACAGAGCATAGGGTTGTTTGCTAAAAACTTGTTCTAGGGCCTAATAGGTTGGGCAATAATTTTGATGTACAGGTAAACCCTCTTATAACACGGGACTAAGATAAAAAAAAAAAAAAAAAAAAGTACAAAAAGGGAGGTTACGTTTCAAAAGCTAACAAAAATACACCATTCTAGTTTTGGTGTATCTTCTACTCTCTTTAAAAAAAAAAAAAAAAAAATCAGTTATGTGAGTTTGCTTTTTCTTGATATGTGAATTTCATCGTATGGAACTAAGAATTTTTGAAGTTCCCTTTTGAACTTTGGGCTCCTTTCATTCAAGAATCTGCATTCAAAAAATAAGATTCTAATTTCTCAGCTAACTTTATGCCTTCCTGTATGTTTTTTAGTGTAAAATTTAGAAGTTTAGAATTTTCATCTGTGCTATCATCCTTTGAATTGATTTGGTTTTGCCTTTGATGCCATTTCCACCAAATCCACTTTGCCAGCCTCTTTTTCTACCAGTAATTCTTGAAAGTCTTCAAGCAATGGTATCTTTTTTTATTTTTTTAGGAGCATAGGTGACTAAGGCCATGTTACTCTGAGTATATTGTCTATAAATTGCGTGTGTCCTGAGGTCGATTTTCTGTTTTTCTGGACAAAAAACATGAGATTCTGGGAGGAAAAAAATGCTACCCACTCCGGACTAACTCATTGTAGAAAAGACCCATTAAAAATTCCTCACATCATTGACGAGATTCAAACTCTAGTCTTTTCCACCCAGTGTGAGGAGGAGGGAGATTCTATCAACTGTGCTACCCATGTCTCCCTCCTACCGACGTAGGAAGTTTTACTATCGCATCGATTCCGTTTTCTGCCGTTTGACCATATTTCCTGAATGAACTGACTATGGCCATACATTTTTCCACACGCTTAATGATGACGGTTTTACTCCTTTCAGCGATAAAGCTATGCTTCTGATACAGTCCACAACTGAGAAATGTTTCCATGCCTCCATTACTTCAATATTCAGAATCAATTTTTTCCAAAATCCATTGTAACGATTTTCTGATGTAATGAGTTTTAAAGGTGGATATAATGCCTTGATCCAATGGCTGAATGAAAAAAGTTGTATTAACCTAGTAACAACTGTGGTGGTAGGAACATAACTTCAACATTTGGATGACTTAATCTTTTGGATGGCCTGGTGTGCTATCCAATAGTAATAAAAAACTTTGAAATCTAGATTTTTCCACAAGTTCAATAAGCACAGAATGTAACATGGTGATTTCCCCACAAAATAAAGTACAGGGATTTCTCAATTTTTTTTTTCATGACTAGCAAGCCAACAGCAGAGATTCAAAAAGAGCGGAAATGTTGAAAAATTACATCCAACATAATAGCAGGGTTTCCCCAGCATAAAAGCTCAAATATACCCTGTTATGAGAGGTTTACTGAAATTCTCTAACCATGTTATGTAAGTACCACATTGTGCGAGGATTGCCGCAATTTATCAATCGTGTTAGAGCAAAACTGTGTTGCAGAAGTACTGTGTTATACAGGGTTTGCCTGTATTTAGATTTAGACCTGTGGGGTATGAGAAAAAAAACAAGTTGTGTAGGAGAAAGTAAGGAGGGGATGGCCCCTGCAGATGGTGTGGCAGCCCAATGCCGCACCCGAGGGAAGAGTGCAGTGGCGGGGGGGCTAAAATGAAGTATTGTGTTAGAAAAAAGTAAGGGGGGGGCAGAAGACTGGAGGGTAGGAAATAGAAGGAAGGAAGGGGCTGGCAGGTAAGATGGCAAACAGTGTGGCATGCCCAATGCCTCACCAGCAGGAAGGTGGGGTGGGGAAAGAAAACCAGCACAGCCAGTCAGAAACTGACAACAACTTGGTGGAAATCAGAGTTGAGGCTCCAGCGGCGTGAGTGCTGCTAGGGTGGATAGGTCTAGTCCAGGTGTCGTCATTGGGACTCTATTCGGCGAATCTGTGTTGCATCCAGACTGAAGGCTGGTCCAGTAGTCAATAATAGTGGGGAGGTCAAAACCGGGAGTCCAAGATAGGTTGGTCAAGTCCAGGGACCAATTTTAGGTCTCTTGTTGACGAGATGTGTCACGTCCAGTGGGGAGAAGTTGGTCCAGGAGTCAATGATACGGAATTTGTCAAGGTACGTGAAAACCCCATCTTTGATTGCACTGCTTGTGTTGTCCCAACCAAGCGGGGAGACCAATCGAGTACTCGAAATGTGAGGGGTCAAGTTGGGTTCTGTACTCCGGATGGTTTGTTGGTCAAGTCTTGTGTAAGTTTGGTCCAAGGCATTAGCATCAGAGGCTCAGCAATGCACAGCAACAGTTTGCAACCATGGTTGTTTGACCTATTAATTCAGATTCTATGGTGGTGGTGGTAGCGCTTTCTGTGTTTTTCGTAAGTAATGAGATTTTCCACAAGCTGCCTGAAGTTGCTGGCTTTAACATTTCCTAGAAAACCAGTCGAAACATTTCGAAAGGCTTTTCACATCGATTTCTTGCTATCACTAAGGGCACATTTGAACTGTTAGTCTGAAAAGTTGCCTTATTTGTGGACCAACGAAAATGCCTGCTGTAATCTTCTATGTACTAAGTCTTGGGAAATTCTCTTACATGTATGTGAATGCAGGATAGTTCACTTCCAAAGCCTTCACAAAATTTTTCACTAGCCCCAGTTTGATTTGGACTGGCGGAAAGCAAAACTTTTTGGATCTACCAGAGGTTTAAGTGTTACGTTCTTCATTCCAGGTGTTAATGATTGAGGCCAACTCCTCTTCCTGTAGTCATATCCTCAGCACGACTATCCCAATCACAGAGAAAGCAACTTATACAATACTTAGTGTAACTCTTTTGTAGTCCTAATAAAATGGCAATTACCTTTAAATATCGATGAAATCGATATTTAAAATATCGATATTTAAAATATTTAAAATATCTGCCACTCTTACTTCTGATAGTGTACACCTAACAGGGTGTTCTCCATTTTTGTATATAGCATACACAAGAGGTATTGAAGGCAGCATATTTCCATTATGTAATAACACAGCCTTAAGGCTAGCCTTAAAAGTGTCTATAAATAGTCACCGTTCTTCAGGAATGTGCCTCATGTTCATTACTGCCATCAACACCCTTACAGAGTTCACCTTCTGTTTGATAGAATTTATCATAGTCTTTATTTTGAATAGGAAATGTTGTCACTTTCACAGAATGATCTAGAACGTTCCACTGTTGTAGCCTCGAGGTGAAAAGCTTTGCCTTATTCTTCGGCAGTTCGAGATCCCTGATGAAGTCATTAAGCTCACTTTCCTTACGTGGTTTAGAAGGATAAAGGTTTGGACAAAATGGTGGATCCTTGATGTAGACGTCTGCTGCACTTCGTTGTGTATATCAAATCTATGTTCATCAGTATCTTCATCAGAATATACAGAAAAACGGTTGGATGGTTCGGGAATAGGTAGTACTTCACCGTGAGGCATGGGATGAATTGCAGATGGTATATTTGGGTACGTCACTGTACACTTTCTTCATTGTTATCCCTTTTCTAATAGAAGGCACCATACAGAAGTAACAGTCTGTGACTTGATTTGTCGGCTCCCTCCGTATCATGAGCAGCACTGCGAAAAGCATAAAACGTCCCTTTCGCAGAATGATCTAGAAAGTTCCACTGTTGTAACCTCGAGGCGAAAAGCTTTGCCTTATTCTTCGGCAGTTCGAGATCCCTGATGACTTCATTAAGCTCACTTTACGTGGTTTAGAAGGATAAAGGTTTGGACAAAATGGTGGATCCTTGATGTAGAAGTCTGCTTCACCCAGGAGTTGAGTTTTGATGAACAGGTAGTGTAGCATATGTGGGGAGCCCAGTTCTTGTCCTGGTTGCCTAATTACACCCAAAGTACAAGAAAGAGGCCTTTTTTATGGTTCGAGTTTAGGGACACTTTCTTGAAGCTAGTGTGACTTCTCCACATACGTAACAGAAGTCATCTGGACTATTCACAAAATTAAGGGCATATCAATCATACACAACACAACACAAGTGTGCAGAAATTAGGAATCTCACAAAGAACAACCATTAACTGAGAACGAATCAACCCGTCCTTAGCTGTATTCGAGGATTACTTCAACAGAGTTGAAGACGCAATTCAGGAGACAACTTATCATGTGATGCCAATCACCTGATAAGAGCGTGGTGGTACTGAAAATGTGGTGTTGCCATGTGTTTCACCAAGAGCCACAGTTGATAACGTACAGTAACTTGCTAATACGAGACCACAATTAATCCGAAAACAAGGACCAGTCAACAAATTTTAATGAGATTTTTGTGTTCAGCAGCATAAAATTAGTCAAGATTGGGTATTTTCATTTTCGTAACATTTCACTTGTTGATTAGTGAAATCCAGGGCAAGATCAATGGAAAAAAGAAGTTGAGAGAAAAGAAAGAAACCTTGGTTGGCAAACCTCAGAGAGTGGTATGATCAGAGTAACAAGGGTTTGTTTAGGACTTCTACATTCGTCCATTGTGAAGATGACAGCTAACATCTGCAAAGAGATGGCACACAGAAGAAGATACAGGAGTTATGCCAGCAGGGATAAAGAGGTAATTATTCCACTGTATTAAGGCAGTGAGTACTGTGTACAGGTCTTTTACTCAAGATGTATTCAGACATGTATACATCTTGAATGATGTATACAGGATCTGGAGAACTTATATCAGGAAAGATGTTATTCTATTAGAATGGGTACAGAGAAAAACAACAAGATTAGTGAAGAGAACAAAAGCAAGAAAGACTTAGCAAGAAAGACTTCAGTTCTGCAAATTGGAGAGTCGGTAAACAAGGCACCTTCAAGATCTGTTTCAGGTGTTTAATGCTTTGAATATATTGAGTAAGCTAAATATTAATGGCTTCCTTGCTCAAACAACACACATAAGGGGAAATATATTGAAATTGAGAAAGAATGGTTGCAGGAGAGATGTGCAGAAATTTGCTTTAAGCTAGAGGGTAATTGATCATTGGAACAAAACTTCCATCTGATGTGAAAGTAGGCAGTTTGAAGAAATTTAAGGACAAAGTAGACAAACTACTTAGAGTGGATGGACAGGTGAAATGGGAAGTATTTTTTTATTTCATTTATTGTTTTCGCTGATCTATATAAGCTTGCTTCCCTGAATCATTTGAAACTACTAATACCAAAGATGTCAGCACACTGAACAAAGATTAATCATAATTTTTCAAAAAAATAGGGAAGAAATTGTTTCTGATCAAGAGTCCAATACAGTTTTTTTTTTTTTTTATATACATGAATATAAATAATGTATTTAAATCAAGCATAAAGTATGTACAAGTGTATGCTATAACTATTATAATCACTGTCACTGAGTGTTATCACTTTTTTATTAATTTATAACAATGGCCTTTTGCTACATCATTTTACAATACTGAATGACTGAGTACTGGTTTTTCCTTTTATCATTAATTAAACAACAATTTTTTCTGTTTAATATACTAAATACAAACATTTAGCACTGGAGGACTCTGGGAAGTAAACTGATTGCATGACATGCTTTTATTGCACACTAAACCAGAAACTGAACCGAATTGGCATCATGTTACAAGTGTATTTTTAAAAATCTTTAAACATTTATGTATTAATAATATTGCAGCTTGATTTTTTTTTAAACAATTTTCGTGAATGAAAACTTCCATTTTATTTCTTATCTGCCTGTAGTGATACTACATGTCCTTTTCGGTAACTACAATTAAAAAAAAAAAAAAAAGGAAACTCAAGTACAAGTCAGACTTACAGAATATGGGTGGCAATCTGCTAGTGATAAGCCATGATTGACACAAGTTAAAGACATCCTGATCAACATTAACCCAATTTTATTTAGCAATTTACATAACAAATTTATATAGTATGAATCAGAGCTGTAATACTCAAATACGTTCTACGTTGATAATAATATTTGTAAAATAATAAGAGGAGTATACCTCAATACAGTACATAGAACACTTCCAGAAATTAAAACGGAAAAAAAAATCTACAACTTACCGGTACAGTAGAGTAAAATATAAATAAACAATTTAACACAAATCAAATCAATTTAAAACCAAATTGACGCAATTAAAAGAATCTAACGAAAATATTCAAAAACGATTTTCCTTCCTGAAGCTGACAACGCTTTTCGACCATATGTCGTGATCACAGGAATGAAAATTACCGAATCGGGTGAAACCCGAAACTTAAATAGTGATTATTTGTCTTTGCGCATGCAGGTCCACGCATCGGAGATCAAATATGGCTGCTGAACATTAACAGAATTCTCGTGTAATTTAATTTCTACAGTTTCTGCAATTAATGGTCGCGTATAATTACGTTGAACATTAAGTATTTTGGCCTCATTAAATAAAAAAGTATGTTTTTCATTAATGGCATGAAAGGCTAATTCTGATGCTGCTGAACGAGAAGCACGAATTGAGGCTTCATGTTGATTTACACAAATATTATTCATGTTGATTCATTCATAAATTCACGTTGATTTACACGAATATTATTCGTGTAAATCAACATGAAGCCTCAGTTTGTGCTTCTCGTTCAGCAGCATCAGAATTAGCCTTTCATGCCATTAACGAAAAACATACTTTTTTATTTAATGAGGCCAAAATACTTAATGTTCAATACATGACTATTAATTGCAGAAACCGTAGAAATTAAATTACACGAGAATTCTGTTAATGTTCGGCGGCCATATTTGATCTCTGATGCGTGGACCTTTACGCGCATACACGAAGACAAAATCACTATTTAAGTTTCGGGTTTAACCCGATTCGGTAATTTTCATTCCTGCGATCACGACATACAGTCAAAAAGCATTGTCGGCTTCAGGAAGGAAAATCGTTTTCGAATATTTTCGTTAGATTCTTTTAGTTGTGTTAAACTGTTTTTTTAATTATTTAAATTTTACTCCAATGTACCGGGTAAGTTGTCGATTTTTTCCGTTTTAATTTCTGGAGGGTATCATACGGAAGTGTTCTACGTACTATATTGAGGTATACTCCTCTTATTATTTTACAAATATCAAATTTATGTGTAGAAACACTGAAATAATAATTTGAAGCAGATATATAAACTATTTTCTTGTTAAGCGGCCTACCTGTACAGCTCTCATTGCATTTTGACATGCTCCACCAGCAGTGTATTCAACATCTGGAAATTCAGCCAATTCTGTATAGCTAGTTATTAAAAAAAAAAAAACACAAAGAAAGAAATACTGTTATCTTAACCTAATTTCAGCTTGTAGAGAATTAGATTTTTCTTCAAGTGCTTCCAACTGTGTTATTAAAAGAATTTAAGAAAACCCTATTTTGTAAGGTTTTAGAATATTTATCCCACGAAGCAAGAGATTATTATTATTATTACTATTAGCCATTTGGTGCAAGGAAGCCTGAGGCTTTTGCTGCACCAGCCAAAAAAAAAAAAAATTGAGTTACCCTGTGTGTGTGTGTGTGTGTGAGAGAGAAAGAGAGAGAGAGAGAGAGAGATGGGGGGGGGGGGAATCACCAAGAAAGAGAAGAATGATGATATCCAGCTCAGGAACTTGGGCATACCAAGCCCATACTCACCAGATGAGAGCCCCTATGCTCTTATCTAACCACAGATTAGAAGCTAACTTCATAAATGGACTAACTACAGTGGGCTAATAATCCATTCAAGAGACTTTGTACTAATACTCAAAGTTAATAGGAAAGACACGATAAACTTTAATGGTAATGACCTCCGCAATACTAGACACAGAGATACAGTAACAGAAGACTCCATCACTAAATTAAATCTATTCTCGCATTCCCTTCCAAAATACTTCCTAGTGTTACTGTTATATGAGCTTTGATTTTATGGACTACTGCATGAATGTAAGTGATATATTTCCTACAAAAAGGAAAAAGCACAAAGAAAACTTAGCTGTTATTAATAAAATGAAGGGAAAAACAAAAGGAACTAACAATTTGAAAAAAATACATCATGAGTTCTCCCACTTCCAGAGGAGTGAATGAGAATATATAAGGACTAATAGATAATAATAGATACAAAGACTAATAGATAATAATAGATCTTCATCAAGAGGAGTGTTTCCATTTACAATGGGTTTCCTCGGCCTACAAGTTATTTCTTGTCAGGAATTTTTTCCCGCCATAAAGTGCAGTTCAAGGTGTCTTGGTCGGTTAAGCCTCGGGCTGTCATGCACTCCCATACTCCATCCATCCATGTCCTCCTAGGTCTTCCTCTTCTCCTTCTTCCAGGAGGTATCCATTCCAGGATAGCCTTTGGATATCTGTTTTCTTACATTCGTTTTACATGTCCATACCATGTTAGACGCTTTTCTCTGATGGTGTCAATAATAGTCTTTTTCACTTCCATTTTTTCCCTTATGTCTTCATTCCGTTTTCTGTCTCTTCTAGAAGTTCCTGCTGAGCGTCTCCAAAAATCCATTTCTGTGGAGAGCAATTTGTTTTCTGCTCGCCTATTCAATGTCCAGGTTTCCGCTCCATACAATAGAAGACTTTGTACAATCGTTTGAAATATAAGTTTCTTTGTTTTATGTAGGATATTTTTGCTCCACAGAACAGAGTTTAACATGCCAATAGCCTTTCTGCCGTCTGTAATTCTCTTATTGATCTCTGCTTGGGATGATCCATCACTTTGTAAGATTGATCCCAAATATTTGAATTTATCGACTTGTTTGATTTTAAAACGTGCAATATTTAGAACGTGTCCTGGCCCTGAAGACAACATTTCAGTCTTGCTAAAATTGATTTTTAGACCCTATTGTTTATATTCCTCAAACAATTGACGACATGCATACTTTGCATCTTCTAAGTCTTGTGCTAACACCACCTGATCGTCTGCAAAAAAGTAAATTGTGAATATAGGTGTTCTTATTAATCGGCAATCCCATTTTATTACATTTTTTTGACCAGGATCTTAGGCAGATGTCGATATAAATTTTGAAGTGTTGGTGACATGCAACAACCTTGTAATAAGCCTTTTGAAGTGTGGAATTCAGGTGACAAAGCTGATCCCACTTTAATTCTGCATCTATTATTCCTGTAAATTGCCTTAATAATGTTAATCAGTTGTCCATCAATATTTGCCTCTTTCAGTGCTTCCCATAAGTTTTCTTGGAACACTGTCATATGCCTTTTCAAGGTCAATGAAAATCAAAGATTTTTTTCCCTTTTGATTGGCATTTTTCAAGGATCTCTCGTACTGTCAAGATATGATCTATACATGACCTCCCAGCTGAAAAACCACTTTGTTCTTCTGATATCTCAATTCAGGCTTCTAAATGGTTCCTGATCCATTTTCCAAGGATCTTTAACAGCGGGTTCAGGACGCATATTCCTCTGTAATTTGAACAGCTTTTCCGATCGCCCTTCTTATAAATTGATGTAATATGTCCTGTTATCATTTCTTTCGGTATTTCTTCTCCTCTCAGTATACTATTTAACAGTTTTTGTATCAGAACAGCCACTCCTCTTCCTCCATATTTCAGAAGTTCCATGTAAACTCCTCCAGGTCCAGGTGATTTGCCATTCCTTCCTTCCTTTAGCAGTTCAGTTCCACTTCCCTAACAGAAACTTTTAAGCCCGAGTCTTCCACACCAAAATCCTCCATCGTCTTGAACTCTCCCGGTCTTCTTTTAAAAGTCCTTCATAGTACTCCGTCCAGTCTTTCAAAGGTATTAATTGCAAACCAGCACTGTGTTCATTCTGTTTTCTCAAGTCTTTAAGGACCTTCCATGATTCCGCTGATTGCTTGAAACCCAATTTGCTATTAATAGTTGCGCATTTCCTTTACCATTCTTCATTTTTCGCTTCTACTACCAACCGATTGGCTATTTTCTTTTTTTCAACATAAATGTTCCTATATGCATCATTCCTATCACCCAGCCATTTCTGATATGCAAATTTCTTTTCCTCTACAGCAGCTCTTACTTTCTCTGTAATCCAGGTTTTTTTGGTCCTCAGCTCTTCTTTTTGCCTAGGATTTCATGAGCTATTTTTTTAACAGTATTTTTTAAATATTCGTAGATTTCTTCAGTATTACCTTTTATCTTTATGTTAATTGCAGCATCCAGTCTTTGGGTGAAGTTGTTTCTAACGCTGTCTTCCTGGAGTAGGTCAATGTTAAATTGATCCACTTGTAGCATTTCTCCTTCCCTGCACTGCTGGTTGTCCACACATATTTTATTAATCCAGTTCCACCTCAGTGTTGTTTTAACAAGAAAATGGTCAGATCCACATTCAGCTCTTCTATAAACTCTGACATCTTTCAAAACATATGTCTGTGAATGTTTTGAAATAATGTAATCTATAACTGATCTAATTTGTCTTGTCTCCTATGACAAAGTATATTTAAGTATATTTATGGATATCCTTGTGTTGGAAAAATGTGTTGTTTATTCTCAAGTCGAGCTGTTCACAAAGATTGCATAGTCTATCTCCGTTGTCATTCCTCTCTTTCTCTCCAAATCTTCCAATAACTTTGCTATTTTGTTCAGTTCTTATTCTTGCATTGAAATCTCCCATTAGAAATATCTTTGTTCTTAGGAATTTTTTCTATTAGTTCTCTCAAGTCCTCCCAAAATTCATCCTTCAAGGTATCTGCGGTGTCATTAGTCGGGGCATATATTCCCAAAATATATATTTCTCTCCCATACATTTTCAGTTCCAATGAGATCATTCTTCCGTTAATAAATTGCCAGTTTTTGATGTTGTCTCAATTTCTTTTTAACAGCAATAGAAATTCCTGCTCTTGCTCTTTCACTCTTATCAACTCCACACCAAAAATGGTAGTATTCTCCCATTATTTCCTCTCCACATCCCTTTTTCTTTGTCTCTGATAACACGACGATGTCTAACTTGAATTTTTGCAGTTCATCCGAAAAAAAAAAAAAAGTTTCTTTTTTTGAAAGGCCTTGAATATTCCACAGCCTCCAAAAATCATAGTCCTTTTCTGTTTACCGAGTTGTTTCTGAAAGTGGTCCATTTTCACTTGTAGGTCATTTAGCATTTGTGTATTTTTTACACTGAGCGAGGAGCTAGCCCGTTGCAGCAACCCCCAACCTGGAGGGCCGGGGTATCTTTCTTAGTCTGGCCTGTACTCTTTGACCTGTCCGGCTTGGGAGGCCCTACCAGAAGCTAAACTACCGCCGACTTAGCTCTCCGGGTCATCGGGACACGCAAGCTCCCCCTCCACAACAAGATGGAAATAATAATAGATACAAGGACTAATAGATTAACAGTAGCCACTGGCAGCGGTGAAAGTGATTCTTGCACTGCTACTATCGGAATGAGCAGAAGCCTGGAAAACAAGATGCAGGATATTTCAGAGACTGCTGGGAGTCACTGCGGTACAAGTAACCACATGGGTTGCGTTAGGGTAGCCAAGAATAGGAACAGGTGCATGTATACTTGCATGTACACCAATGCTAGGAGTTTGGTAAATAAATTTGATCAATTTGAGGTATTGCTCAAGGCATCAAAGGCGGATATTGTTGGGATATCAGAGACGTGGTGTCACACAGATATAAGGAATGCAGAACTGGAATTTGGGGAGTACAACGACTACAGAAAGGATAGACAGGATAGAAAGGGAGGAGGGGTTATGCTATTAGTTAAGAAACACATACAATACAAGGAAGTGAAGCCGGTCGACCTCACTGGAGAGTGCAGTGTCGAGTCAGTTTGGCGTGACATAAGCACTGGGAGATCAAAATTGAGTAGGAGTGTGCTATAGGCCTTATGACTCTGATGAGTATAATAAGAAACTGTACAGGGAAATAGAGTGGGCCAGTAAATCAGAAAGTCTTATAATGGGGGATTTTAATTTCCCAGATATTGACTGGAATTTGTGGGTTGGTCACTCACACACTAGCACGGCTTTTGTGGATTTATTGGACAATTGTTTTCTACATCAGCATATTCGGGAGGCAACTAGAGGGAGTAATATTCTTGATTTAATTATCAGTAGTGATTTTTCATGCATTAAGAATCTGCAGATAAAGGAACCACTATGTGGCAGTGATCACAGTGTGCTCAAGTGGGATTTACTCAAAGAGGTAACTACCATCAAGGGTAAAGGGAAGGGTTTTGTGTTTTTGTAAAGGCAACTACAATGGTCTGAGACAGTATTTAAATTCTATACAGTGGGACCAACTGATGATGTTACCAACAGCAAATTCAAAATGGGAAGCAATCAAAGAACTTATCTTGGAAGCTACTAGGCTTTACATACCAACTAAGAAATATTGTTCAAGATTTAGGCCTAAATGGATGTCAGAGGAACTAATGAGACACATGGCAGAGAAGAAAAATGCATGGGATACATATAAATTAACACGTGACACAGAAGCCTATGATAGATATAAGCTGGTCTGTAACCAAGTTACAAAGAAGGTTAGGCAGGCGAAGGCAGATTACGAGAAATCTTTGGCAAAGGATGCAAAGAAAAACAGCAAAGAGTTCTTTAACTCTAGAAGGAAGGGGATGAATCAGATTGGTCCACTTGATATCGATGGTTCAACTGTTGATCCTGCTCAGGTAGCTAACAAACTAAATGAATATTTTGCATCGACATTCACACATGAGGAGTTATTCAGTGAGGAGAATGCCAGAGGTGTATTCAACTCTGGCAGTAAGCTAGATAATCTTGTAATAACTGAGAGTAAAGTGGAGGAGAAATTGTTGAAGATAAACACAAGAAAGGCACCTGTGGTGGATGGGATCTATCCAGTTATATTAAAGGAGGCAGCAAAGTAAGCAAGCAAACCCGTAGTCATTATTATGAGAGCTTCCTTGGACTCAGGGGAGATACCCATAGACTGGAGGTGTGCAAATGTGACCCCAATTGACAAAGGTGGATCAAAGGCCGACACAAGTAATTATAGACCTGCGAGTTTAACTTCTGTTCCAGGAAAATTAATGGAGGCACTGGTTAAAGAAGCACAGCAGGGTCATCTAGACAAGACTTCAGTTATAGCTCGGACACAGCATGGTTTTGTTAAAGGGAAGTCTTGCCTGACCAAATTGATTGGATACTATGATGCAGTCACAAAAGAGCTGGATTCAGGGAATAACCTGGATATTATATACTCTTATATCTTAGAAAGGCTTTTGATACTGTTGCATATGGAAGATTGCTGCACAAATTGTAGCAGTGTGGCACTGGAGGCAAATTGCTGCTATGGATAAAGGGGTGGTTGAGGGGGGGAGAACACGGAGTGTGGTAATCATTGGACACTGCTCATCGTGGACTAATGTTATTAGCGGAGTCCCTCAGGGTTCAGTTTTGGGTCCATTATTGTTTTCTGTATTTATAAATAATATTGATGATGGTATATCAAGCTTAATGTCCAAGTTTGCAGATGATACAAAGGCCTCCGTAGCCGAGTGGTCAGGAGCGGGAGTGCAGTAGCACACGCTCTTTGAGTAGATCGGGGTTCAAGCCCCTGACTGCTGAATATGGTCGATCTGCTAATCCGCACTGGACCAGCGTGGCAGATTATGGTCCATTTCCCTCAACATGAATTGTTGAGGAGGCTTCCATCCTGCAGGGGGTTGATAATGGCTGCACTTTACTTTTTTTTTTTTTTTTTTTTTTTACAAAGGTTGGCACAGTTGTAAAGGACACTACTGACACTATGCTGCTGCAACAGGATCTGGAAAGGTTGAGTAGATGGGCTGGGAGGTGGCAAATGAAGTTTAACATTGACAAATGTAAAGTACTACATATGGGAAACAGCAACCCCAGAGCAACGTATCAATTCTGTGGTACTACACTGAGAGTGGTAGAGAATGAAAAGGACCTGGGGGTAATTGTGCAGGCAGATATGAAGTTCTCTGAGCAGTGCAGACGGGCTGCAAGAGTAGCTCATGGAGTATTGTCAATGATATACAGGAATTTTTCCAGCAGGGATAAGGAAGTGATTATTCCCTTGTATAAGGCAATGGTTCAGCCACACCTTGAGTACTGTATACAGGTCTGGAGGCCTTATTTGAAGAAGGATGTAGAGCTGCTGGAACAAGTACAGAGAAGGGCAACAAGATTAGTGAATGGAATAAAGGGTTGCTCTTACAAAGAAAGGCTTAAGTTTTGCAAATTACAGTGTCTGGAGACAAGGCACCGGCGAGGTGATCTGATAGAGGTGTATAAAGCCTTGAATGGTTTGAGCATGCTCAATGCTGATGAGATTCTTCCTCTTGCTCAGAATAATCACCTGGGAGGGCATAAATTCAAATTGAGGAAAGACAGATGTAGGATAGATGTGCAGAAATTTGCCTTTAGCCAGCGGGTAGTTGGTTGGTGGAACAGACTTCCATCCCTTGTTGTGGAAGTTAACCTAAATAAATTTAAGGCTCAGCTGGACAGGTATTTCGAACGAACGGAGGAGTGAAGTGGAAGTTTTTTTGTTTTTTTTTTTGGCTGATGCTGCATAAGCTTGCTATCTTGCATAATATGTCTCTACTAATGCTAATGACTTTTTCAAGAAGTAGAATTTGGGTCAAATACATTTAAAAATAAATTTTTTTTTTTTGCGAGATATAGAGCAACAATGGCACATTATAACTAGATGAGAACTCCTGAACATTACCAGATATACAACTGTGGAAGGAAAGAATGAAGGATGGATATCACTGTGAGAACACATTCACCATGATCTGTGATGCAAGTACAGAACATTCACCAAAATGAGTATTTGAGAAATCTAGGGATAATCACCAAAAGATTATTCAAGAATTATCCATTATTAATCATAAGAGACATTAAATTAATACTATATAAAACTGAAGAACAAGCAACTTTTCAAAAGTTTTGGTAATCTTATAAATTAGCATAGGCACACAATGCAAGAAAGGAAGCTTTTAACAGCATCAGAAAAAAAAAAAAAAAAAAAAACAATACCCCTTCCCACTTCACTTATCCATTCATTCCAAATGTTTGTCTATATCTGCCTTGAATTTATTTAAGCTATCAACTTCCACAACAACAGATAGATTTTATGTACACAAAATATATAACTGAATATTAGCAACAAGTCAGAACAGGATGTCAAAAGATTAAGCAATATACAATATAATATATAAGACAATCATACAAGCTTAGAGACATTGCATAATGATTGGGAACCAAATTGAAAATGATATTAAAATATGAACTGTATTTATTCTGCTGATCTGATATGAAATAACATAAACAACACCTGATTATATCATTAAAGGCCAAAAGGCCTGTTTTACTTAATGAATTTCATTTGTCTCCCCAGAGATGAAAGGGAGCAAAGCTTCTAGTAAGGGGATAAAACACAGGATAATAAAACTGATAAAACACAGTAGCTATCAGAGGCATCCGCCTCCTTTTTCAACAGTGAGGTTTATCGTACAGCACATCCTTAAATATCAGCAGGCTCACAGTTCTCAGCACATGTTTCTACAGGAACACAGGCAGTATTCTCCCCATGTGCACTGGAACCGGAGGCGCCTCCGTAGCCAGGTGGGAAGGAGCAGCAGTGCGTAGCACACACTTCTTGATTAGACCGGGGTTCGAGCCCGTCACCACCAAATACGGAGGATGTGGAAAGGTCAGGAATGACCACCGCATATCCCGGAGCAATATGGCCTTAGTTGCTAATGCTCCTAAAAACCAAATAACAAACAAACAACTGGAACCGGAAATGGCTCGGGAGTGTGCCAGGCGGAATCTCTCATCCGTCCAAGAAACACCGCCTCGTAGAGGGGATGAATGCGGTCTCTCTCAGTGGAGCAAATCCGCAAGCTCTCGAGCCACTTGTGGGCCCAAAATCTGTGCCCAGTCGACGATAACAGCTTTGTCTGGGGAGATTTGATGGTGCTCCTCCCAAAAATGTTCTGCCACAGCAGACTTCCCATAATTTGCGGTCTTTATCGCGTACATATGCTTCCCCAGATGATCTTTAAACCAAAGTTTCATTTCACCAACATAAGGTGCCCGGATTGTGGGGAATGTTATCTCATATACACAACTCCACTTGTACGTTCCCTTGATATGGGGTCCTCGACCCGTGACAACTGTGTGCAACCTCTGCCCTGGCAGTCGCACACAACATGTCTGGCAATCGTGCAATACACTCAGTTAGGCCTGGATAGTAGGAAATGTATGCAGAGGCAACTGGTGTAAATGGTTCTCTTCATCCGTGCTCCGCTTCTCACATATATTTATCTACGATCCTCCGGGGTAGCCGCATTTTCCGAGATCCGCTGTGACACGTTTAATTTCTTTTTTTCTATCCTCTGAGGTGATGCAATGGGACCCATCCCTACCCAACAATGCCCTGATAACACTGTTCTTATGATGGTTGGTTTGTGCCACATTGTAATGTGTATATTGGGGAACCCATTGCTGGGCCGCGAACCTGCTTGTATACTGTGGTTTGAAACACCATGGTGGTACTCGAGACATAGCTCCATCCCATTACAAATGTCCTCCATGTTTAACGGAGTCCTATTGCTTAGGATGTCATCCTTCTCCAATGCCATATGTGCACAATGCACCCTGTGGTCAATAGGAATGCACGTGAACAAGAATATCACATAGAATGTTACCATGGCCTCTCCCTCTTCTATAGCCTGATCCCTTATGAATTGCACGAAGTTTCCACTATCCCTGATGCTAAAATCAGAACGTCCAACAATAGGAGAAATTAGTCTGGCTAGGAAATCTGGACAAAGCATGTGTAGGACTGCCTATAAATGACACAATCGGCCTAAACTGAACCCCCACCTTATAAATCTTTGGAAGGCCGTAGAACCTAGGCAATTGGCATCCTGTTGCATGCAATGTCCAATAAACATCTTTGGAAATCTTTTCGGCCTTCAACCAACCTTGTAGAGTCTTGTTTACCTGCTGTTCCAAACCCAATTGCGGAAGTGGCTATGGGCATCAAAAGAGCTGTAAGTAAGTTACCTGTGGTTGTGGTGGCCAATGAAATCCATACAAGAACCTCCTCAGCCATTTTGAGTCAGGCTCGGGCAGCTTCCTCCAACCTCAGCATTAGTCAGAGGAAAGCGCTTAAGGAGCTTAGACAAGATGATAGTATTGTGGTCTTGCCCGCAGATAAAGGTAGGTCAACGGTGATCCTTGACAAAGAATATTGGTCAAAGCCTTGGAACTTTTGAATGAGAGAGCGACATATAGGGTTATTCGTAAGAATCCATTAATGGGTAGAGACAGGGGGATCTGCATTCATCCCCTCTTCGAGGCAGTGGTTCTTGGACAGGATGAGTGGTTCCACCTGGCACACTCCTGAGCCATTTCCAGTTCCAGTGCACATGGGGAGAATACTGCCCACGCTGTAGAAACAAGTGCTGATAACTGTGAGCCTGCTGATATTTACGGATGTGCTGTACGATAAACCTCACTGCTGAAAAAGGAGGCGGATGCCTCTGAAAGCTACTGTGTTTTAGCGCTTTTATCAGTTTTATTATCCTGTGTTTTATTTACATTGTTTATTATAATTTATTCATTGCAGTTTAAAATTTCATATTTTATTATACAAACAGTTACCTTTTTATCAGTTTTATCTGGTGTAATAACATAATTCTATTTATTTGCATCATTATTATTTTAATATAACACAACACTATTTATTTATTTTATTTAATAATGGTTAGTGTAGGATTGTGCAATTATTATGAATATGAATATTCCCAACCCCAGAGGCCTATTTGAAGCAGTCTTAGTCATGTTCATTAGCTTATTTTTAAATTTCGCTAGTGATTTTGTAAGTTCCAACTTGCTACTCGTACTGCAATTGTATTGGTGGTTTGGCACAAATATCACAGCATGTAACAAGTAGTGCAGAAGAATAGTAGGATTTTATTTGTGATGGAAAATTCTGCGTCCTGGCACTTATAGCTGAGTGCCACTTATAGCTTAATAGCCGAGTGCTCCACATCTGCCACATTTTCCAACGTAAAAACACCTGTCCCCACCCTACTGCAGAGCGGGTTAGTCTACCGCATCTCTTGCCGTGACTGCACTAGCTGCTACTTCGGGGAACCGGAAGGCGGCTCGATAAACGCCTTTCCGAACACAAGAGTGCGATCCGTTTGGCGGATATGGAGCACTCAGCTATTGCTGAGCATGTCTGGGCAACTCATCACGACATTGACCCACACTGCAATGTCGTGATTGTGGATAAGTCCTGCCATTATCTGCGCCGCGCCTGGTTGGAATCGTTAAATATCAAATGCTCCAATACCTCAATGATGAATAGTAACAGTGGTTGTCAAGTTCACCCTATCACCGAAGCAATAGTCCTGTCCATTGACGAGCGCTGGCCATGTCCACATACATCACAGCCACAGACTTCAACCTCAAACAATTAGCCACGTGCTTCACGTACCAGATTGGCAGTACACGCCTCCATTCTAACTGTCATTTTATGTTTTGTTTCAACTGAAGAAGGTTGTCTAACCAACCGAAAGCTTTGTATGTTTATATATATATATATATATATATATATATATATATATATATATATATATATATATATATTATTAAACCTGTTACAATTCGCTCTAAGAAAGCCGTAATTGTATTTTATCAATATGAATCCGGAGCGCATATGCCTTTTTAACCATATTGATTTGAAAATTGCAGGAATTAGATAAATATCCCAGGAAGTCCCAGAATTTTAATTTTTGCTATATCCAAAATAAGGAGGCATGTTAATGTTACTCGTGAATCATTACATTACATTACATTACATGAAATTATACTTATTTTCTGAGTAAGATGTTTTTGAATAAAAAATAATAATTGTTTACTCTCATGGTACAATATTTAAGCTTTGATATTCTAGCAATGCTTCCCACATATTAAGTTCTCATATGCCACCTATCATCCATATTGAGGAGGTATATTCACTGCCTTATTATTTATTTTTTAACCCTCCCCCCAATGGCTGATCCAAAATCATTTGCTTGGCAATATTTTATTAAGAACTCCAATGAAGAAAGTGCAAAATGTAAAAAAGTATGGTTCCAAATTACTGTGCTGAGGCTGGACCACAACTGGGTTAATTCGGCATTTACAAAAGAGGCACTCAATAGATAAATTGAGTCAACAGGTAGTGGAATTTGTAAGCACAAAGCACTAGAGGAGAGTGAAAAAAAAGCACTTCTACAGGTAAGTGAAAGCAAACATTATTAATTTATTTTGCTAAGAAGGAAAAAGATACCCTAGAAGGAATTATTAACACACTTGTTGCTATTGATGGATTCTCTATAAATGCAATTAGAAGAGATTTTATAAGATAGGCAATACACGACAAAGGGCATATACTTCCTTCAAACCCTAGTGGTGTAATAAATATCATATACGAGGTCTGTCCAGAAAGTATCCAGCCAAGTGATATATAAAAAGAAGTAACTTAACTACGACAATAGCACCTTAGTCCCTTCAAAGTACTCCCCTTGGGACCTCACATGCTTATCCCAGCGCTGCTTCCACTTTTCAAAACAATTTGCCAAGTCCTTTTTTTGGGATCGCCATCAGCTTCCTCGTCGCCTTCTCCTTAATCTCATCTGTGGTCTGAAATCTCCTTACTTTCAAAGGCAATTTTAGCTTTGGGAAAAGCCAAAAGTCATAGACCCATGACTCATCTTCGGTTATAACCTTTTTGAGGAAATCTGGGTCATTGTTAGAAGTTTCAAGCAAGTCCTGTGCAACTTCAGCACGAAATTCCTTGTGACAGGAGCCACGGAACAAATTTTGCGGCCACATGTTTCGTGCCAAGATCCTCTGTCAAAATTTCTGAAACAATAGTCCATGGAATCCCCACATCTTTTAATTCTCTCACTGTCAATCACCGATTTTCGTTGATTGCAGCCCGCACATATTCAACATTTTTGGGTGTTCTGCTTGTTGAAGGCCTTCCAGAACATGGATCGCTTTCAAAGGATTCCCACCCATCTTTGAAGCGTTGATACCACATTTTTATCTGGGCTTCACTCATTAACATCCCCAAAAGTCTTCTTAATCATTCAAATAGTTTCTGCGGATGAATATCAAAGTTTGAAGCAAAACTTGATGCAGATTTGCTGATCTATTCACTTGGTCATTGTGAATGCGACAGTCACACAATCTTACTCAATGGTATCTCACTGCTGACTGATTAGTCCTACGGGAGAGTGACTGTTCAAGCATGTGCAGTAAGGTCTCCTCTGACGAGCTGCCAAGTTACATCAAGGCCATGCAACTGGCTCTCAAGATATTCAAAATGGCTGGATACTTTCCGGACAGACCTCGTATAAACAATATGATAGCATTACATCCAAAGTAAAAAAGGAAATTTCTGCAAAGAAAAAAGCAGGATCAACATTTAGCACATCTCTTGACAAATATTTGTCTTTGAAAAATAGAAAATACTTAAATGTAAATGTTAAATGTGGATGAAGGCAAATTTTGGAGTTTAAGAATGGTACAAATTATTGGATCATTTTCTGCAGAAGGTGCTGTAAGAGCAGTAGTAGAAGCTAAACTAAAAGAATCTGAGTTGGTATTCAGAAGCACATTGTTGCTTGTGTTACAGATGGTGCCAGTATGATGATTAAATTTGGAAAACTTGAGTTGCAAACATTTAAGTTATGCTCATGACATAAATCTTGTTGTAAGTGACATTCTTTATAAGAAAACAGGTTATTCTGATAAATATTAGCACTGAAAAAGGGTCAGATGAAGATGAGTTAGGTGAGAAGTTGAGCACAGCGACTGAAATTGAGGATTTAACTGCAACTGAGAAAATTAATCAAATTGCCATCAACAAAGACAACAAAATACATAGACTAAGAAGGCATTAAAATAGTCACAGATATTAACAAAATGATTACTTAGAAAATTACCACTCAAGAATCAAACTGATCAAAATTACATGAAAGCAGAGCATGATCACGAAAAGATCTTAATTTTTGATTCCAAAACACATTGGAACAATCTACAGTTGGTTGTTGACTTACGACTGACTTCTGTTCTGACTGACAGGTCGTAAATCGATCTGGTCATATGTCAGCCATATATTTATTAACCTTTTTAATCTTTTTATCATCTTTATAATTTATTTTTATAATCTTTTAAATTTTTATCATCTTTTATTTTTCATTTTAAATACAGTAATGTTTTTATCTTTTACTTAGCGATACTGTACATACCTTTGTTTCTATGCCTAGGCCATCTCTCTCTATGAGGTTAAATTCAAACTTTCTCTACATTAATTGGTTTATTATTCGTACTGTTTATAAAAATAAAAAACTACAATCTATAATTATTTTGTGCATAATGTGAAAAATAATACTGTACATAATGTACTGTAAACATTAAAAATACAAATCTAAAATTAATGTAAAAATTAATACAAATGAAATTTACAAAATCAATTTTTAATCTTTGCTTGTGCTGGTTTGTGGATCGTCAGGGTCATGTTCTTCGGTTGAGGTAGGAGATGTTTTCTTGATGAGAAACATGCTGAGCTTTGTTTGAACAGTTTGTTTCTTTTTTTCTTCATATATCTCACAATAGCAATGCACAGCATCTTGAATGATACGTTCAACCTTTGTAAATCGTTCAACATTAGGGTCCATTGCTTCAAAACTGGCGAGAGCTTTATTCAGTTGCGAAAAAGAATCTGATAAACTCTTGGCAGTGAATTTCTTTTCTGGCTCCTCTTCTTCTTTCTCTTCTTCCTCTCTCGCTTTTTCTTGTGCCACTCTCTGTGCTTCCAATTCAATCAACTCTTCATCAGAAAGTTCTTTTGTCTCACAATCTAGCAACTCCTCTACGTCTTCTTTTCACATTCTAATTTAAGATTTTTGGCAAGTTTAACTATTTTTTCTGTAATCACTTCCAGTTCCTCTCCTTTTTCAGATCTTTCAATGTAGTATTCACATAACATTTTAGACACTTTTTCCAAATTCCCAACATACAATTCTTTGTTACACATTCCCATGCGGCCGAAATATTCTTGATACACTGAAGAATGTTGTACTGCTTCCAAAAGTCTTGCAAAGATAAATCAGCATCAGAATCTAATCGCTTTGATGGCTTGTGTGAATGTCGTTCTGAGAAAAAAAAAAAAAAAAAAATTGTGAAATAGCACCCTGATCCATGGGTTGAATAAAAGCAGTTGAGTTAGGTGGCATAAAAACCACTCTAACATCATGATGAAGGTCGTCCAGATGAGGGGGGGGGCATTGTCCATAACCAATAAAATCTTGAAAGGGATACCTCTCTCCGCACAATATTCACGAGCCTGGGGAATGAAGCACTTCATGAACCAGTCTTCTAACAGTGCTTGAGTCATCCAAGCTTTAGGATTTGAACGGTAGTAAATGGGCAGTGTGTGCTTGTTGATGAGCTTAAATGCAAGAGGGTTTTCTGAATGATAAATGAGAAAAGGCTTCAGCTTAAAACCTGCAGCATTCCCACCAAGCAACAAAGTTAACCGATCCTTAAAAGCTTTGAATCCTGGTATCCTTTTTGCTTCTTGGTGTATGTACGTACGATTAGGCATGCGTTTCCATTGCAAGCCGGTTTCATCTATGTTGAATATTTGTTCTGGTAGATAACCTTCTTTGATTAAAGAGTTGAAACTATCAACGAATTTTTTGGCTCCATCTTCATCTGCACTTCTTGCTTCTCCTGTGACATGTACATTATGCAAAGCAAATCTTTTTTTAAAATGCTTAAACCATCCAGTACTAGCCTGAAAATCTTATGCGTAATCGTCTCCAGTGCGCAATTTTAAACTCTGAAACAAACTTCTAGCCTTCGCTTGCACTGTGTGAAGCTCACGAGCGTATTTTTTTGTATTAAATCTTCCATCTACATAAACAACAATTTCTCCATTTCACGGATGGGTCCCTGTCGTTGTTTGGTTAAAATTGTAGACTTAATAGGTGCAGAACCTTCCACAGCTTCCCGAATTCTTTCTTTGTCCTTAAGTATCATTGATACCGTGGAATGTGATAACTTCAAGTCGCGTGCTAGCATATTGACTTTCTTTCCACCTTCATACTGCTAGATAACTTTCATTTTACACTCTAAATCAATAGTTTTCCTTGACTTCTTAGCTGGCGTATATGTAGATGAAGGCATTTTCCTTTTACTAAACATTTTATGGCTATTTCAGTAGAATTTTAATTAATATACCACATGCAACATATGCTTGAAAGCAAATGAGTGTATGTGAGAGAGAGCGATTGAGCGTATGTGCCTGGTGGTGTCCTCAGGCCTCCTGTCATCGATGTGCCTCCTCATGTGGGTTATGGGTGTCCTCTGTAGCGACTTCCTGATTTATTATTAATTTATTCATTTTTTTTTTTGTGGTCGTAAGTGCAGCCAGTAGTAAGTCACATAGGTCGTAAGTCAATGACCAAGTGTATTAGCAATGTCTGAGCAATTTTTAGAAATAAGATCAGCTGCTGTCAAATCCTTGATTGATATTAAAGAAAAGCAACCTCTAACTAACGAAGAATTTGATGCCCTTCTTGATATTATGTCAATCTTGAAACCAGTAAAAAATGGCACAGAAAAAGTGTGTAACGATACAACGTTGCTAACTGCAGAGAGTGTACAGCAGAAAGTCAAAAATCCGAACGAGCCAGCATATATTTTTTTTTATGCTGGCACCATAAAATAATTACAGTAAGCATTGGTTATTGTGACCACATTTGAGAATTGAATTTTGATTCTATTAAACAGCAATTCTAATAAGCAAAAATTGGAGAAATATTATCTGCAGGCTATAAAAATGAAGATGAAAGCCCCAATTTATACTTTTATTACCTTACTAATTAAATGGCACCTAAAAATCGACAAAAACTGAATGCTGAATTGACAAATGATGAAGAAACTGTCAACAAACTAAATGCTGTCCAAGTCAACTACTCTTGTTGAAAAGTAGTGAGAGATCTGGCAATAACGAAACAAAGTTTGAAAATGGTGCTGCAAAAAATAAGTACTGTATTTATTATTTTTATTAAAGGCCTATATATGTGTCATTGTGGCTCCAAAAAATTGGAACTGTGAAAGTTCCAATTTTTTTTTTTTGTTACTTATGAATAAAAATACTTAAGTGCAATTTTTCTTTTTATTTCTAAACTTAATTTTTTTTTTTTTTTTTACTCTCAAGAACAGTATTTCTGATAAGTTCAAAAATCCAAATTACCACCAGTCTCTATTGTATTTGCTGTTTGAAGTAGTAGTGGCATGTGATGCAAGAAAGCAAGTCTATGAGCTTATGCAGCATCATCCAAAAAAAAAAAAAAAAAACACACCATTCCCTCCAAATGCCTGTCCAGTTCCTCCTTAAATTTATTCAACCTATCAACTTCCACAACGACAGATGGAAGTTTGTTCCAGCAATTAACCACCCACTGGCTAAAGGCAAATTTCCGCACATCTATCCTTTCTTAATTTGAATTTATGCCCCTTAGGTTCGTAATCTGAACAAGTGGAAGGATCCCATCAGAATTCAGCGTGCTCAACCCATTCAAGGCCTTATACACCTCAATCAGATCACCGCACAGGTGCCTAATCTCCAGCCACTGCAATTTGCAGAACTTAAGCCTCTCTCTCTTGGTAAGAGGATCCCTTCATTTCCCCTCACTAATCTTGTTGCCCTTCTCTGTACACGCTCAAGCAAATCTACATCCTTCCTAAAATGAGGCCTCCAGACCTGTATGCAGTACTCAAGGCGTGGCCTGACCATTGCCTTACAGAGAGAGACAATCACCTCCTATTCCCTGCTAGCAAAATTCCTATATATCATTGACAAAACTCCATGACCTGTCCTGGCAGCCTGTCTGCATTGCTCAGAAAACTTCATATCTGACTGCACAATTACTCCTAGGTCTTTTTCATTTTCTACCACCTTAAGTGTAGTAACCACACAGTTGGTACATTTCTCTGTGGTTACTTCTACCCATATGCAGTACTTTGTATTTGTCAAGGTTAAACTTCAGTTGCCACTTCTTAGCCCATCTGCCCAAATTATCTAGATCCTGTTGCAGTAGCACACTGCCATTGCTGTCATTAACAACCCTGCCAACTTTGTATCATCTGCAAACTTCGATATTAAGCCTGATATACCTTCATCAATATCACTGATAAATATAGAAAACAACAGTGGACCCAACACCGAACCCTGTGGGACTCCACTAATAACATTAGTCCACGAAGAGCAGCACCCATTGATTACCACCCTCTCTCTCTTCTCCCACTTTTAACCATCCTTTTATCCATTGTAGCAACTTACCCTTAATACCATTCTGCTCCAATTTGTACAATAGTCTTCTATGCACAACAATGTCAAAAGCTTTCCTGAAATCCAAATATATGATATCAAAATTTGATGAGCTAAGTCAACAAAAATCAGGATTTGCCAAGAAAATGAAAAACCCTAATAACAGAGGATTAGTAAAAGAAGAAATACTACTTTGGTTGGGCTGATTCTATATTTAAATGCTGGGGAAAAATATGAAAATTGTGCAACTACTCCTGGCTGCACACTTTGCCAAATAGGAAATCATTTGAATCTATAAAGATGATTGTCAAGGCTTTTCAACGAAAGCAAATCACAATCTAGCTTTTCACATTCAGAAAAACAGGAAAGTCAGGATTTTGCACAATCCATGAAATATAATCAAAGACAAAAACTATACATCTTTCAACATTTTCATGTCAGGCTCAGAGTTTAAACAAGCATTTGAAACAAGAACTATTATCATTCAAGGCAACATGGAACAGAACTTCAAAAATCATGATTTTATTTAATGCATCTAAAACCATTCCACCAACTTCTGTTGAATCAGAAAGAGCCTTCTCTGCAGCAGGTTTATTTATAACCAAGTTGAGAACCTGTGATAGAAGTATTGATTGTTTGTTTTTTAAGAAACATTTTAAAATGTTGACTGACACTTCAAATATTTTAAGATAAATATTTTAAAAACAAGTTTAAAAATGATTTAAAATAAAAAATTATTTTTTAATTTGCAAATTCACTTAATTATAATTAAAGGAATATAATATTTTAGCTTTTTATTTGTTGTTCTATGATTAATATGATAAAAATTCTTTAATAAATAATAAAGAGCCACCATGAATTGTGAATACAATTCAAGTATTGTAATGTATAAATGGTCATCTAGGCACAAGAAATTAATTTTCCGATTCTAAAATGATTTCTTATTACCAAACAACAACAAAAAAATTTACCATTCTCTCAATATACCACCATTTTCCAGAAATCCTGGGAAATAACCTCCCCCCCCAGGAATTCCTGAGAAAGCAAGCTGCATACAAGAGAGAAACCCTAGTGCAGCTCATCTCCAGTATGTGAAAATGATAGAATACTTTGGGATCCTCAGGTGGATGGGATCTATCCAATTGTATTAAGGGAAGCAGCAAACCCTTAACAATAGATTCACGTGGGGGGGGGGAAGCATGAACTGGAGAAGTACGAATGTATTCCCAATTCACAAAGTGGAATCAAAGGGTGACACAAATAGTTAGACCTGTTACTTTAACTTCTGTTCCAGGGAAAATAATGTAGTCACTGGTTACAGACGTAATTCAAGATCTAGACAAGTCTGCAGTTATAGTTCAGACACAATGGGTTTGGTAAGGGGAAATCTTGTGTGACCAATCTGACTGGGTACTACTATGTGGTCGCAAAGGATGCATAAAAATAATATTGATATCATATACGGCAGACTCTTGATTTACTGGGACACATCAAGACTCCAAATTAAAAAAAAAAAAAAACCCCGAAATCTTATAAAATTCAAGTAATAAATATAAAGGTATAAACAGATGTTTTACAAGTTGTAAATAGAGAAGTGCCGTTAAGTCGTCATTGGGGGATTAGTGTACCTATTATCTTGCAACCCTTGCTGTCTTCACACCTGCCGCTCAAAAAAAAAAAAAAGAAAATGTTTAGCTTGTTTTAGTGCATCGTTGATTGTTGTGTTCCGTCATGCCGCAAAAGGGCAAATTTTGTTTTGTTTTTTATGTCAGGGAAGTTGGAATTTTTTTTTTTTTTTTTGTTTAGAAATCACAAAAATGATGGGCAAATGCAAAAGTTATGCTTTCAATTGAAAGAAAAAATTTGAAATTATTTAGAAGTTTGAAAACAGTGCATACGTTAGATCTCCAAAGAATCATTATAATGCTGGTGACCAAACCATACACGTCATTGTAAAAAATAAAGGGAAATACACGAGCAGTGCATGGTAAGTTTTTTCGTTTCTTATATATCGCCATACTTTTTATGTAGGTTGTTGAACAGTTTTCAATACAGTAAGTCGCTGACTTACATAGGTTCGGACTTATATTACGTTACTTATATATTTTTTTTATGTCTGAAGATTTCAGTGAAGGAGACACACATTTCACTATAGTAACGTAAAAACCCACAGAATTCCAGTTATCGGTATTATCGCATATGCAATAAGATAGAGTTTACTACCCATTTATAATGAATTGCACTAACAGAAAAGCCCAATAACTCGGAAATTGCAAATAATTGTTTTTGTTGTTTTATGGCAGCGACCTCCAGAAATGTGCTTTAGTAAAATGTGAATTTGAGTGGGGTGATAGTGAGTTTTTGCCTTAACCCTGAAGTTCTTTCCAGAAAATTTAATTTTTAATGTTCTCATTGTACCAACTAAGAGAATAAGTGACAACGGTACAAGTAAATCTATCAAGAAAAGGAAAGCGATCAAGTTGGATCAGAAAATTAAAATAATAAGGATGTACGAAAATGGCCAAACATTGTGCAAAATTCAGATTTTTCAGTGGCAACAGTGAACACAATAAAGGAAAAAGACAGAATATGAGAAGAGGTGAAGCAATCGGCACCAATGAAGTCAACTATATGAAGGCTATGAAATACGTATCAGTTTTTACAGTACAATAACATGCGTTTTTTTCTACCTTTTATGTTTTCTTTTCTTATGTGCCACTCTGGCTACTTCACTGCTGTCCCCAAATAAACTTTTTAAATGAACTAATTAAAAATATATAACTATTTTTCTTCATTCTTCTGAGGATATTATGTGGTTGTTGTAATTTTGGCATATCAGGGATATAGTAGCAATATTTTATTAGTCATTCCCGAGTTAAAACTCTACTTACATAATAAGTCCTGAAACTTATCTCTTATGTATGACGGGGACTTAATGTATTTTTGGATTAACCAGGAAATCAATTATCTGGGAATTTTTTTCCCACCACCTATCCCGGAAAATCGAGAGTTTACTGTACTTTGATTTCAGGAAAGCTTTTGATACTGCTACACATAAAAGACCGCTGTACAAATTGGAGCAGTGTGGCATTTAGGGCAAATTGCTGCAATGAATAAATGGATGGTTGAATGAGAGAAGACAGAGTGGTAATCAATGGACACTGTTCTTTGTGCATTAATGTTATTAGTGGAGTACCCAGGGTTCGGTGTTGAGCCCATTGTTGTATTCTATATTTATCAATGATATGGATGAAGGTACATCAAGCTTAATGTCAAAGTTTGCATATGATACAAAAGTGGGCAGGATTATTAATGACAGTATGCTACTGCAACAGAATCTAGAAAAGTTAGGCAGATGGGCTGAGAAGTGCCAACCGAAGTTTAACATTGAGAAATGCAAAGTACTGCATCTGGGTAGCAGTAACTACGCTCAGGGAAGTGGAAAATGAAAGACTTGGAAGTAATTGTGCAGTCAGATATGAAGTGCAGACAAGCTGCCAGGACAGCTCATGGGGTTTGTCAATGATATATAGGAATTTTGATAGGATGGAATAGGGGTGATTATCCCTTTGTATAAGGCAGGGTTGGCCAACCAGTTGATGACTGTTTTAATTTCGGTCGATCACAACGAATTTTAAATATACAGTCATCCTAGATTTGTGCACCTTGTGCAACGAAACTTTTGAGATGGTAGATCACAGCACATTTTGAAGGAAAAAAGTAGATTGCATCACAAATTAAGTTGGCCACTCCCGGTATAAGGCAATGGTCAGGCCACACCTTGCGTAATGGTCTGAAGGCCTCAATTTTGGGAAGGATTAGGAGTTGCTAGAATAAATACAGAGAAGGGCAACAAGATTGGTGAGGTAAACAAAGGGTTGCACTTATCAAGAAAGTGCTTAAGTTCTGCAAATTGCAGCATCTGGAGACTAGGCACTTGAGAGTGATCTGATTGAGGTGATAAGGCCTTGAACAGTTTGAGCAAGCTCAATACTGATGGGATTTTTCCTCTTACTCAGATTACACACTTCAGAGGGACATAAATTCAAATTGAGAAAAGACAGTTGTGGAATAGATGTTCAGAAATTTGCCTTTAGCCAGTGGGTGGTTGATTGTTGGAATAAACTTCCACCTGATGGAAGATGATAGCTTAAATAACTTAAAGGAAGAACTGGACAAATTTTTGGAGTGAATGGATGGGTGAAATGGAAAGTGTGGCATTTAGGCATATTTTTTATTTATTTATTTTTTTTTTTGGCTGATGCTGTATGTGTACTCATAATAGTAATATATATGATTATTATGAGTACTCCAATCTAAGGGAGAATTAATAGCAGGGTTGCCAAAACTACAAGTGTTGAATCCTGGATGGAACAACTTCTGGTACGAAGAGAGGGAGGGGTTCAAAATATTTCCAAGAGTTTGCCGTCCAGGAATTTCAAAGACAATTAATCTTGTTACAACTAGAGGAACAAGAAAATTGTTGCATCGTTTAATGAGGTCCTGTGGCTGACCGAAGAACCAAGTCGGCTGATCATTAGAACAGCTTTCAATGGGATAGGTTCAGGATGTGTGGTACCATTCCAATTACAGACAGGAGCTTACCCTGTGTGGGCAATGACACTCAAATCATTTCAGAAAGAATCTTCTCCATGTAATGTAAAGAACCATCAATTACAGCTATTGTTACTGCATCAATCTTCATGCAGGGCCTATCGCTCTACTAATCAACATGTACACGTAATTCACTTTTATTAGTCTAATATAAGGAACATCTATTGCAGCTCATTGTGCTGCACTGATCATTTAGCAGGGCAATCACTTATGATTATTAGTACAGTTTCACTGGTAATTTTGTCCTACACTTGCTTGTTGTATGCATTATGATTTTAATAAATGCAGTTCCTTGTGCTGCATGACTTCAGGTGGATTATGCATTGCTTTTTTCAGAACAAACATTTCAGATGGCTCAGTAGTAATGCAGTTTCTTGTGCTATGGCAGACTGTCTAAGTACATCGGATGATTTCAGTAAGATCACGCAATTCCTTATATACTGTGTGCATGAGTGGGATTACACATTTCTACTTGGAGGGTTCTTATGTGGATGGACTTTGGATATTGTTGCCTACTTTTGAAAGGATGTACCTCATTCTCTACAATATTATAAATTGTATCTGTAATACTGTATGTATGGTATTGCAAATATACAGCAGGGATGCCCGAATTCGGGAGGGACTGCCTGGCATATAAAAAAAAAAAAAAAAACCACCTCTATAAGTACATTTATTGTCATTATATTGTAGCAGTTTAAGACACTTATTGAACAGACAGCAACATAAAGTGGGATCTGATTTACATCATTTCTGTAAATTTGTTCTCAAATTCCACACAGAATGCATTTATCACAGTAAAGACCTGCCTGTATCTCCTTTGTGATGCCAAACAATAAAATCAATGATGATGCCAACTTTAAAAATATTTATGAACTTCACCTTTTGAAATTGACTGCAGAGCTCAGATTCTCTTTGGTATCATAAATGCTGAAAAAGTTTATCTGATCACCAGGAATAGATTTAAATGAACAATAATGCTGTTATCAAAGAAACAAAGTAATAGTTCTTCAATTCTGATTTCAACATATGCTTTTCTCAACTTTCCAAGAATTGAGGAATCCTATCCATTACATTTAAATTTTGATTCTGGATAAGCACTCTCATACAGTACAAGTTACAATTTTCCCAAAAAAGACAGTCCTCAAATTCTGCTCTAAATGATGAAAAAAATTAATTTTTTTGCTGCTTTTGTCCTTGCCACTAACTAAATTTACTTCTTCTGCAATTAAGAGCAAAGTTAATTATTTTCTTAATGAACCATATTTATCACCCTTCAAACATTTTCAATGGTCTCAGGTTGAATGTTTAGCTTATATATTATCTAACTTCTTTAAACCTTTTAAGGGAAAAAAAAAAAAAAAAGTTTTTCTTGACCCATCTACAAAGAGGGTCAGTTTAACATCTGTTTTACTTTACTTTCAAGATTCATCCACTTCACATGAAATCAGATAGTAATGCTTTTGTTATAAAAAGTGCTCCTTTTAAAAACACAAACAAACAATTTTCAGCTCTGCTAGCATTACTTAATCAAATTCTTGCACGAATACTGCCAGCACAATAAAATACAGAACATATTCCTATGTAAGAAACACTATCACTCATTACTTGACTCACGCCCTATTTTTTATATATATATAAAATCATCAAGAATAATGCAATAGAGAAGTTATATGCTATAGGGGGGAAGAAAATTAAGAATTAGATTAGATAAGACTGAATTACAATAACATGAATTATGGATCAGGGTCACTGCTATCGCAAAAGTACCCTACAGCCATAATGTATATATAAAATATTATTAGTATAAAATACAGTAAGTAGATGTTTATGCATAGAAATAAACTAATGAAAATACGGTGTACCCTGGGAGCGATATACGTTGTGAATGAAGGGGAGAAGAAAGGAACCGGAAAAAAATAATTGTCACAATTGAAAAGTAAACCAAATGAATTTTTTGAAGAAACAACCAAGGTGGAGATAGCATTGCAGAGTCTTTCATAATTTTTGTGTCTTCATCAGAGGTCATCCACCAAAATCATGAAAAAGACAGCAATGCTTTCATGATTTTGGTGGATGACCTCTGATGAAGACACAAAAATTATGAAAGACTGCAATGCTATCTCCGCCTTGGTCATTTCTTCAAAAAATTCATTTGGTTTACTTTTCAATCGTTACAATATTTTTTCCAGTTCCTTTCTTCCCCCCTTCGTTCACAACGTATATCGCTCCCAGGTAACACCGTATTTTCATTAGTTTATTTCTATGCATAAACATCTACTTACTGTATTTTATACTAATAACATTTTATATATATATGAATATGAGCCAAGTTAATAGTGGTAAGAGTTTGTGTACTTACGAATACACACACACACACACAACTTCTGAATTGACCTTTGCTTTTCTGATATATTTTTCAAAAGTAAATGATTTAAAGTTGCAACACTTTCTTTAACAACTGATCATATAGTTCATTTTAGGTGAAAAAGAAACTGTGTAGGATGGAGAAGAAACATTGCCAAATAATATAAATTCATAACTTTTCAAGTTGTATCTAAAAAGTTTATGCATAGTAGCCCAAATAGATATGATTAATAAAGATCAAGTATTATATCATTATTAAAAATTAATAAATTTAAACATACACTGTCATATGTTTCTCTTCTGCAAGAATAGCATCATTAGGTTTCAAGCAGTATCTGCAAATAAAATTTAAAAAAATCTGTGTAAGTTAAAAAAAAAAAAAAAAAAAACAATGATAAAGATAAAAACATGGTATTTGCTTCTATACAGTATGACTGGATATCAGCTCGCATGTCTTAGAAGTATTTAAATGGCACAGGTCTTCCTGACCTTCACCAGAAAGGCCTATGCCTGTAATAGCAGAACAAGTGAGAAGAAATGCTTCAACTGTTTCAATGGCCAATTTCCACCTAACTTCACACTTCTAATACAAAAACTAGGTTAAATTTATTTATTTTCACTAACAACAATACAGAGGCAATTCAAAAGGAATTAAACACTTTTAGATATAATGAAATACTAACCATTCATGTCACAGTCAATTCATACATAACCAAATAACAATTAAATCCAGAAAAATTTTTGAAATCTCTGCCAGAAATGTAATTTCCATAATATCCATCTGGTAGAGAAAGCTGTTTAAATGTTTCCTCCACAGAAAAATCATTTTGCATCATATGACACAGCCTTTGCTTTCAGACTGCTTTCGCCAACAGAAATTGAGGAAAGTGATCCCAAAAGCAAGGAGAGTATCTGCACGGGAAAGAGTAGAAGTCATCCATGCACCACTGATAAAACAATGAAATATATAAGAGGAATCTTTCAGCAAAGTCCACTTACAGATGCAAACTGATTTTTCACTTGAAACAACAGTCTGGCAATTAAACTGAACCACAAATGCAAGCAACAGGAGCTTTTCTGAGACTTTAAATTTAAAGTGCAAAAGGAGTGAAGCATGGCTTGTGTTCAGTAACAAAGGCACTTTTCACCAAAGCAGAAAAGTAGACCGTGACATAAGGGTGTAGGGCAATGAAGGGCTGGGGTGTAGTCAAGTCATATTGAATATAAATGGACTCCACAAAGATAAACATGTTTTATGCCATTTCACATTAGAAAATGTATGGCCCTTTCCTTTTTATGGAAAAAAAATAGGACCAACAAGAACCTGGATATTAACTAACTGGCATATTCATATATGGCACCAATATGACTAATATTCAATTGCATCTGCAGTGGCCCTGGCAACTAATTATCTCTTTATACCAGCTCAGCATATATATACCATAAACTTAAGCTATGCCTCTGTCTAGTACACACTGGCAATAGGCATAATCAAATTATTATATACCAGTTTAAATCACTCCACTGTTTTTTTTTTTTTCTTTTCTTCGATTTCATAATTAAATGATCTGAAATTTTGATAATGGAAACTGCCATAATCGATTATTCCGATTATTCCCATCATTAGCAAACACACTACAATGGATTTCTTATCACTATATACCCACTCCTCCTAGAATTCTGTTTCTTCCTTTCCTTCATTTTACTCTTACATTCCATTTCATCTCTTATCTTGCACACAATCAGTGATATACAATTAAATTTCCATTTTGATAATGGAAATTTAATTGTATATCACTGCTATGTTTTTCAACTTTGACATGTTTGATAACTATCAGCCTTAATGGCTCTTAAACACTAGCATGCCACATCAGCAGAGTAGTATAAATTTGACAGAGGAATTCAGTTTTGTTCTGGCCAGATTTTTTAATAAGAATTCACACAACACATATTATATAGCAACACAGCTTCTAGTGCCAATTACTTTGGGCAACAGTCTAATAAGCCTCGGCTATAAGGAAAATAACATTTAAGTTCAACTAATGTAATGCCAAATTATCCCTGCACGTATCCACAGCATACTACTGATAAAGATGTTGCAATTTTACTTTATTAATCCATCAAAACATGGCACACTTTTCTAAAGTAGTTGATGATTTGTGCAATTTCCTACCAGCAGAGCTGTAGGAAATGTTTTGGAAATCTAGAATTTTCAAAAACTAGCAAGGATTAATTCCCAATGCTGCCAAATTTGTAAAGTTCTACTGTACTTCTTTTAGGAAAAGAATCACTTATGACTACTGCAATACCGAGGCAAGAACTTGTGATAGCTCCAAATAGGTGGTAGATGACTTTCATCAACCGGTGAAATACCACCACTTTGCTTATTGGAGGCTTGAAACGGTGAAACCCATGTTTAGTCGCTAGAGCAAAGTCCCCCCCCCCCCCCCCCGTACTTCTCCTTCAATCCATGCACGGTACTAAGTACTATAGGTTTTGATACCTTTCGTGTTTGGGGTTTTCATAAAAAAAAAAAATAAACCCATGAGAAATTAATGCCGTTGTATTAATATTTTGTCTTAATTGAAGAAGCCATTAAGTGTTCTGTTTATTTACAGATTTCTTTATAGAAGGTGAATGTAGTTTTCTGCAGTTCATTCTTGCAGACAGTAAGATTGTTCCCTAAATTATCCATGTTTATTACATTAATTGAAGTTTAACATTGACAAAGGCAAGTACTGCATATGGATAGAGTAATTCCAGTAAATACAGTTGGTACGTTCAGAATAACATACCAATGTGTGATATTATATTCAGGGTAGTAGAAAATGAAAATCTGGGAGTAATTGTGTAGTCAGCTATGAAGTTCTCTGAGCAATGCAGACAGGCTACCAAAATAGTTCACAAGGTTTTGTCAATGATATACAGCAATGATGTGCAACCTTTTCCTTCAAAGGGCCATTAAAAAAATTATTCCATATTATTCTATAATGAACTGGCCATCAAATGTGCACTGCTAGGCAGTCTACATTACAAAACAGAAACATGCTATAGTGTAGTTCTATGTAATATGTAATAATTTTATAGTACTTCTATAGTGAAAAGCTAATTAATAATGTCTTACAGTAAAGTAAGAAGTCAAAGAAATACAATGTAAAATTTCTTTGTGTTTATATATATATATATGTGTGTGTGTGTCTACATACATAATTATACACATATTTGAATAACATCTGAAATAGAAACTGAATCTTTCATAATAAAAATAAAATAAAAAGGTAAAGCAAACACCAGAGGCAGCAAAAAGCATATTCCTTTACATGATGCTTGAAATATAACAATAAAACTTAACAATAAATTAGAATAAGAATTAAAAAAATAAATAAATAAAAAAAATAATAATGCCAGCAGCATGGGAAGACAGAAGAGCAAAAATAGTCAAAAATAAACATTACGATCAAACCAACAGGGAGGGAAGAGAGGGGTAACAAGAGTAAAAACTAAGATAATTTAGAACATCTAAATGTAAAGATAATAAAATAATAATCTATTAAATTTCGAATGCCAATTAAATAGAAATTTAATGGCGCCCCCCCCTCTGACAGGCATCAGATCCAAATTTATGTGAAATATCACCAACAGATGTAAACCACTACAATAAAATAAACCAAAAATATACCCCATTACACCCCATCTCAACAGAGGGCCACAAGGCCAATAATGGTCAGGGAATTGCTGCATTTCGATCGCTGGACAAATCGCCACAAAGGTGATTGACTGATCTTTTGATCGACTCGCCCTTGCGGCAATTTGTCTAGCGATCGAAATTCAGTGATTCCCTGACCATTATTGGCCTTGTGGTCCTCTGCTGAGATGGGACATAATGGTCAGTCTATTTTTGGTTTATTTTATCGTAGTGGTTTACATCTCTGTTGGTGATATTTCACATAAATTTGGATCTGGTGCCCGTCAGATGCGGCGCCATTAAATTTCTATTTAATTGGCATTCGAAATTTAATGGATTATTTTATTATCTTTACATTTAGATGTTCTAAATTATCTTAGAGAGTTTCTGCTGCAATATTTTTACTCTTGTTACCCCTCTCTTCCCTCCCTGTTGGTTTGATCGTTATGTTTATTTTTGACTATTTTCTCTCTTCTGTCTTCCCATGCTGCTGGCATTATTTTTTTAAATTCTTATTCTAATTTATTTTTATATTTCAAGCATCATGTAGAGGAATATGCTTTTTGCTGCCTCTGATGTTTACTTTACCTTTTTATTATGAAAGATTCAGTTTCTAACTATTTCAAACATTATTCAAATATGTGCATAATTATATCACATGACAGTAGTGGGCAGATTTGCTAATGCTGCACCTGTGCTACCATCCATACTTCATTATTCGTCTATATAATCTGGTTAAAATTACGTTTTGCCAGTGGTGTGGCTTTGCATTGGAGTGCTCGTATCAGTTCTATTTTTAATTTTCGCTGCATCGGGACCACCGCTATTCAAGTCCTCTGCATTGGGGGGTTCGATCTGTGGTGGACTGACCTTTCGATCAACTCGCCTTTGTGATGATTTGTCTAGCTGTTTGTTATTTGGGAGCATTAGCAACTAAGGCCATATTGCTCCGGGGATATCACTGTATATCACTGCTCTGAGCAATGCGGTGGTCATTCCCTGACCTTTCCACATCCTCCGTATTTGGTGGGCACGGGCTCAAACCCTGGTCTAATCAAGAAGTGTGTGTTATGCACTGCTGCTCCTGCCCACCTGGCTACGGAGGCGCCGATTTGTCTAGCGATTGAAATGCAGCAATTCCCTGACCATTATTGGCCTTGTGGTCCTCTGTTGAGATGGGGCATAATGGTCAGTCTATTTTTGTTTTATTTTATTAGCATTAGCATTAGTAGAGGCATATGATGCAAGAAAGCAAGCTTATTCAGCATCAGCCAAAAAAAAAAAAAAAACCCCACTCCCATTTCACCCATCTGTTTGTTCGAAATACCTGTCCAGTTGAGCTTTAAATTTGTTTAGGCTATCAACTTCTACAACAAGTGATGGAAGTCAGTTCCACCAGCCAACCACCCGCTGGCCAAAGGCAAATTTCCGCACATCTATCCGACATCCGTCCTCCTTCAATTTGAATTTATGCCCTCTGAGGTGATTATTCTGAGCAAGATGAAGAATCCCATTGGCATTGAGCATGCTCAAACCATTCAAAGCCTTATACACCTCTATCAGATCACCTCGCCGGTGCCTAGTCTCCAGACTCTGTAATTTGCAAAACTTAAGCCTTTCTTCGTAAGAGCAACCCTTTGTTCCATTCACTAATCTTGTTGCCCTTCTCTGTACCCGTTCCAGCAGTTCTACATCCTTCTTGAAATGAGGCCTCCAGACCTGTATACAGTACTCAAGATGTGGCCTAACCATTGCCTTGTGGTCCTCTGTTGAGATGGGGCATAATGGTCAGTCTATTTTTGTTTTATTTTATTAGCATAGGCATAAGATGCAAGAAAGTAAGCTTATTCAGCATCAGCCAAAAAAAAAAAAAAAAAAACCCCACTCCCATTTCACCCATCTGTTCGTTCGAAATACCTGTCCAGTTGAGCTTTAAATTTGTTTAGGCTATCAACTTCTACAACAAGTGATGGAAGTCGGTTCCACCAGCCAACCACCCGCTGGCCAAAGGCAAATTTCCGCACATCTATCCGACATCCGTCCTTTCTCAATTTGAATTTATGCCCTCTGAGGTGATTATTCTGAGCAAGATGAAGAATCCCATTGGCATTGAGCATGCTCAAACCATTCAAAGCCTTATACACCTCTATCAGATCACCTCGCCTTTTTGTTTTATTTTATTAGCATTAGTAGAGGCATATGATGCAAGAAAGCAAGCTTATTCAGCATCAGCCAAAAAAAAAAAAAAACCCACTCCCATTTCACCCATCTGTTCGTTCGAAATACCTGTCCAGTTGAGCTTTAAATTTGTCTAGCTGAGCTTTAAATTTGTCTAGCTGATGATTTGTCTAGCTGTTTGTTATTTGGGAGCATTAGCAACTAAGGCCATATTGCTCCGGGGATATCACTGTATATCACTGCTCTGAGCAATGCGGTGGTCATTCCCTGACCTTTCCACATCCTCCGTATTTGGTGGGCACGGGCTCAAACCCTGGTCTAATCAAGAAGTGTGTGTTATGCACTGCTGCTCCTGCCCACCTGGCTACGGAGGCGCCGATTTGTCTAGCGATTGAAATGCAGCAATTCCCTGACCATTATTGGCCTTGTGGTCCTCTGTTGAGATGGGGCATAATGGTCAGTCTATTTTTGTTTTATTTTATTAGCATTAGCATTAGTAGAGGCATATGATGCAAGAAAGCAAGCTTATTCAGCATCAGCCAAAAAAAAAAAAAAACCCCACTCCCATTTCACCCATCTGTTTGTTCGAAATACCTGTCCAGTTGAGCTTTAAATTTGTTTAGGCTATCAACTTCTACAACAAGTGATGGAAGTCAGTTCCACCAGCCAACCACCCGCTGGCCAAAGGCAAATTTCCGCACATCTATCCGACATCCGTCCTCCTTCAATTTGAATTTATGCCCTCTGAGGTGATTATTCTGAGCAAGATGAAGAATCCCATTGGCATTGAGCATGCTCAAACCATTCAAAGCCTTATACACCTCTATCAGATCACCTCGCCGGTGCCTAGTCTCCAGACTCTGTAATTTGCAAAACTTAAGCCTTTCTTCGTAAGAGCAACCCTTTGTTCCATTCACTAATCTTGTTGCCCTTCTCTGTACCCGTTCCAGCAGTTCTACATCCTTCTTGAAATGAGGCCTCCAGACCTGTATACAGTACTCAAGATGTGGCCTAACCATTGCCTTGTGGTCCTCTGTTGAGATGGGGCATAATGGTCAGTCTATTTTTGTTTTATTTTATTAGCATAGGCATAAGATGCAAGAAAGTAAGCTTATTCAGCATCAGCCAAAAAAAAAAAAAAAAAAACCCCACTCCCATTTCACCCATCTGTTCGTTCGAAATACCTGTCCAGTTGAGCTTTAAATTTGTTTAGGCTATCAACTTCTACAACAAGTGATGGAAGTCGGTTCCACCAGCCAACCACCCGCTGGCCAAAGGCAAATTTCCGCACATCTATCCGACATCCGTCCTTTCTCAATTTGAATTTATGCCCTCTGAGGTGATTATTCTGAGCAAGATGAAGAATCCCATTGGCATTGAGCATGCTCAAACCATTCAAAGCCTTATACACCTCTATCAGATCACCTCGCCTTTTTGTTTTATTTTATTAGCATTAGTAGAGGCATATGATGCAAGAAAGCAAGCTTATTCAGCATCAGCCAAAAAAAAAAAAAAAAAAAAAAACCCACTCCCATTTCACCCATCTGTTCGTTCGAAATACCTGTCCAGTTGAGCTTTAAATTTGTCTAGCTGATGATTTGTCTAGCTGTTTGTTATTTGGGAGCATTAGCAACTAAGGCCATATTGCTCCGGGGATATCACTGTATATCACTGCTCTGAGCAATGCGGTGGTCATTCCCTGACCTTTCCACATCCTCCGTATTTGGTGGGCACGGGCTCAAACCCTGGTCTAATCAAGAAGTGTGTGTTATGCACTGCTGCTCCTGCCCACCTAGCTACGGAGGCGCCGATTTGTCTAGCGATTGAAATGCAGCAATTCCCTGACCATTATTGGCCTTGTGGTCCTCTGTTGAGATGGGGCATAATGGTCAGTCTTTTTGTTTTATTTTATTATAGTGGTTTACATCTCTGTTGGTGATATTTATAAATTTGGACCTGGTGCCCATCAAAGGAGGGTCCCATTAAATTTCTATTTAATTGGCATTCGAAATTTAATGGATTATTTTATTATCTTTACATTTAGATGTTCTAAATTATCTTAGAGAGTTTCTATTTATTCAATATTCTTACTCTTGTTACCCCTCTCTTCCCTCCCTGTTGGTTTGATTGTTATGTTTAATTTTGACTATTTTTGCTCTTCTGTCTTCCCATGCTGCAGGCATTATTTTTATTTATTTTTTAATTCTTATTCTAATTTATTTTTTATTGTTACACACACACAGTTTCAAAAGTGATGGTCAATAATTTAAAGGTGAACTGTACAAACTACAATATGCAAAAAAAGCATAGTAAACATGGGTCATTAAGTGAATCGTTTGAGATATTGCACATTTCTAGTTGGGATCCACCACTGACAAGGTGAACTGTACAGAGTTGGGATCCACCACTGACTTTTTTGTTTGGGTTATGTTATGCTCATTCTCTCCATTTCCTCTCTTTCAATGCTCTGAGACATAGCAGGCCTACTAGTACTTGTCAAAAGACAGTCAACAGTGGAAAGAGGTTACATCAACGAAGATTATGGGGATATGCACTTCACATATGGTAAAGCCAACAGCAGTGCACGTTCGAGGCTGCACGTTTGTACCAAGAAGCATTTTCCCGCTGAAGGCAGCCCAACAGGCACACATTCATCAGATTACATCAACGCCTTAGAAAACATGGGTACTTCGCATATGGAGTACGAGCAGGTACACTTGATGTTGAGGAAAGGGTGTTAGAAGCAAAAACATCCTGTAACATGTAACATCTGTAAAATCTTGTGGTGGTTGAAACCAAAATTAAAAATGTATTATCTTATGTTTAATAAAACCACCCTTAGCAAAGGATTCACAGCTTTTTGCTAAACTAGTGCTTCCATAGTCATTGGCGGATCTTAACAGAAAATGTGCATTATCTCGAAAACAGTTCATTTGCAGCCCGATGTTCACTGGGACTTTTTTGCTTATTTTAGTTTGTATTTTTCACCTTTAAATTATTGACCATTTTTGAAACACCCTCTGTGTGTGTATATATATATATATATATGTGTTAGGTGAAGAATTATTTATAAATTTTAAAATCATAGATAACTATCTATGATTTTAGATCACACATATATATATATATATATATATATATATATATATATATATATATATATATATATATAACAGAAAAATATAGGGGGAGGGGATAAAGAAGAAGCGGTAGTGTTGAAGCAACGTTCCTAAAATAATTTAGAAAATTAAGCCAATTAACAGAAATTTAGTGGCGCCCCCATTTCCGAATTATGTGAAATCTCATTAAAATGGAAACGTGGACTAACAACATTACGTGACCAAATAAACTGAAAATAATAATTAATAAAATGAAATAAAAATTGACAGATATATATATGTGCAAGTATATATGCAAGACTTTTCATGTACTGTAAAATCTGAAAAGGGTAACATGTTCACTTTGTATTTTTGAATTTCAGGTGGTGGGAAATTAGACATCTGAAAGCAAATAAGCATAAAGATAGCTTGCAATGCATAGACCACTGGTGGGCAAATGCGGCTCTTCGTTGAGTTAAGTGCGGCTCCCATTGAAAATTTATATCCGTGTTTTTTTTTTTTTATTATTATTTCAGAACTTTTTTCACTGAATCTTGTTAAATTAACTAAGTAACTAATATTTTGTTACACGGATTTTATGTTGTGTTTATTTTTTTTTTATGTCTAGATATTTTGCTATTTTTATTTTGATTATAAATAAATCCGCACGCATTTACACTGCTGGCGCCAACAGCGAACTTGTGCAACACTACACCAGGAGTGGGTAGAAAATGTGACCAAACCTTCCATAAGAGGTTCAATTTCAGACTTTGGAATTAAATTTATTTAAATTTTTTGATAACACGACCAGAAAATATCAAAAAACGAAAATACGAACAAGAAAATAGAATCTTTCAAGAAGAATGGGTAGAAAATTTTGCTTTTATTGACAATAATGGAAAGTCGTTGTGTCTTATTTGTAAAGTTACAATTGCAAACTATAAAGTAAGCAATTTACATTGACATTATGAAGTAAGTCATCCCCACTTTTCAACTCAATATCCACTCAATTCAAAATTGTGAACAGAGAAACTTAAGTCCTTGCAATCTGGTCTTCATAAGCAACAAGGACTCTTGCCTTTTTTTAGTCACAAAGATGACAGAGCAAACGAAGCTAGTTTTTTGATAGCTTGGAATATTGCTCGTGCCAAACATCCATATGGAGAAGGAGAATTTATTAAAAGAAACTTGGAAGAAGTGGTTAAAGTTTTGGATCCAGATAATACAAAACTGCATAAATTGATCGCACAGGTTCCTGTGTCATGCCGTACAACTGAGCGTCGTATTGGTGCTTGTTTGTTATTTGGTTTTTAGGAGCATTAGCAACTAAGGACATATTGCTCCGGGATATGCGGTGGTCATTCCATGACCTTTCCGCATTCTCCATATTTGGTGGTGATGGGCTCGAACCCCGGTCTAATCAAGAAGCGTGTGCTATGCACTGCTGCTCCTTCCCACCTGGCTACAGAGGCTGTATTGGTGCAATTAGTAAAAATGTTGAAAATAGTTTGATGTGCGATTTGAAAAATTGTACAGCATTTAGTTTAGCTCTCAATGAGTCTACAGACATTCAGGATGTTCCACAATTAGCCGTTTTTGTCCTCTATGTATCTGCAGACGTAAATTAGTATTAGTAATGGCCGCATGGTGCAAGAAAACCTATGGCTTATGCTGCACCAGCCAAAAAAAAAAAAAAATCCGAACAAAGCAATGATAAAATAAAAAAAAAAAAAAAAATAATAATAATTAATAAAAAAAAAGGAAATTAAGGAAATCCAGATGACCTTAGAATTTCCCCAAACTGTCAGCCTCTACCACCCATGAAGGCAACTTATTCCAGTAATTTATGAGTAAATTAATAAATGTGAAGGAAGAAATGTTAGACAATCACAGTATCGATGTTAGAAATGCACTTGATGAAGTAATGAACAGGTTTGAATTGCCTCGTGATAAACTTGTAAGTGTTGCAACTGACGGAGCGCCTGCAATGACAGGGAAAAAACCATGGTCTCAATGGTCTTTTAAACAATGATCCTAAAATTCCACCTTTCTTACCTCTTCACTGCATAATTCACCGTGAGCATCTCATTGCGAAGTACTTCAAATACGAAAATGTGTGGAAGATTGTTTTGCAGATTGTGAATTTAATTAGAACAAATGCCAAAACACATCTTCAATTTAAGAAGAGTTGCGAGTGAATGACGAAACAGATAAATTGCCCAGTGATTTATCCCTATGGTGTGTTGTAAGATGGTTGACAACTTACAATGTTTTGAGCCATTTTGTGGAACTCTTAAATCCTATCATAACATTTACAAAAGAAAAAGGAAAAAAATAACCAGAATTAGAAAATGAAACTGCTTTCTGACTATGTTCCTTACAGACATTATAGAACATTTGCAAACACTTAATTTGGCTTTAGAAGAAAAGGAAAAAAATTATTATTGATTTGTCACAAACTGTATTTAGGTTTGAAGCTAAACTTCGGCTTTTTATGTACAATCTTAAGAACAAAATATTTAATCATTTTCCACGAGTAAAAGCAAATATAATTAATATCAAAGAAGAAAAGTTAGACGAATACAAAGAAAAATTGGAAGAATTGCAAGCAGATTTCAAACATAGGTTTGAAGAGTTTGAAATCTCCATTTGCATATTTTATGAATCATTTATTTGTGTTATTATTGAAGATGGATTTCCAATTTCTGAAATAATAATTGTTGAAAAAGTGGGTGGGAAATTGGAGATATTAGAGATGAAAGAGGATCAGCATTGAAAATGCAGCACAAATCTACTTCTATAATTGAATTTTGGAAATTCCTGCCAGAATCAAAATATCCATATTTAAAGAAAGCTGCTTGCAATCTAATTTCAATTTTTGGTACAACATATTACTGTGAATCTTTGTACTCCACAATGAAGTTCATGAAGTCAAATGTATCATTCACATTTAACCAATCATCATCTCACTGAATTGCTACGAATGGCTTTAAAAAATTTTACCCCAAATTTCAAAGATCGGTCCTTGAGGTTGTCACAAACATTCTCTCAGATATGCCAGAGAAGCTGCACTTGCTACCTGGGAGTCTAAAATGCTGATGGAACTGATAGTCAGGTGACACCCAAGTCAAATGGACCCAATTTCGGCAAAGTCCAGACGGTCTGTGACAGCCAAATCCTCTGCTTGCACCTTCACGATGGTGGGACTGTTAGTAATCCTGGGTATAACCTCCATGCACAAGTACATGGTGGGTGACCACCCAAGTTTGAACCAATGTAAGCAGGGTTCAAGGTGTGGTGCCCACACCACATGGAGGAACACCGCCCCTCTATGTCATCAGGCAGTAGTACTAGGTGCTAGATGACTCATCAACCGGTGAAATACCACCACTTTGCTTATTGGAGGCTTGAAGTGGTGGAACCCATGTTTAGTCTCTAGAGCTAGGTTCTGGTCAACCCTTCCCTATTTCTTCCATCATGCAGTATGAGCGATGACTTTTGATGTTATGATGAACATCGTGGTGAGATCCAATATTCCTTACATTTCGAGGGTACAGCTCTAAAACAGTGTTCGCAGGCCGGCCTCCAGTTAGTACACCGGACCGAACCTATTGGTAACTCTCTAGGAGGCTTCTGGATCAGCTAGTGTATAATCTTGCTACCTCTACTCTGCCAGACAGTGACTGGAGGGAGTCGGAGTAGTGTGTATTCGTGGAGCATTGTCGAGGCCACGTTAGGTCAAGGATCTGGGTATATTTCTTACCATGTGTATGCCATATCCAAAAATTTCATTTCTTCATACAGCATGTCTCACCCACTTTTTCTTACTATTGAATACACCATGAATTGTCAAGCTAATAGAGCAAGCTTATCTGCAAAAAGATCTAAACCTCCAAAGCACTTCCTAATTCATTTCACAAATATACCGTGGTCTCAATTCTAATCTTAACAATGTCCATTTCCACTCTTGCAGTCTGCCAAACCCCATGTACTCTTTCTGACAGAATCTCAGTTATCGGTTGATTCAACTACTGCTCATCTCAGATGCCCAAATTATTCACTGTATGACTCCTTTAGCCTCAAAGGTGGTACTTGTGCATATGTCCGTTCTGATATTCCCTGTCAGAGACTTGGCAATTTGGAATCTCCTCTCTTTGATCTTCTCTGGCTTACAACCTCTCTACCTCATTGTGTCAAATTCATCTGTTGTCTCTACCATTCTTCCAAATCTACTAATCACTTGGAGCTCTTTGACTTTCTCTCTTTGCAAGTTGACTTTCTCCAGTCCAACTTTCCTAACAGTGAGGTAATTTTCCTTGGTGATTTTAATGTTCACAACTCCAGCTGGCTTACGTTTTCTAGTCACACAGACCCAGCTGGTCGAGATGCTGAGGCTTTTGCAATTACTAATGACCTTGCACAGATTGTTCATTTACCTACGGTGCCTCCGTAGCCAGGTGGGCAGGAGCAGCAGTGCGTAGCACACTGCTTCTTGATTAGACCGGGGTTCTAGCCTGTGACCACCAAATACAGAGGATGCAGAAAGGTCAGGGAATGACCACTGCATATCCCCGGAGCAATATGGCCTTAGTTGCTAATGCTCCAAATAACGAACAAACAAACAAACAAACATTTACCTACAAAAATACCGGACAATCCTAATCATACAGCCAATACGCTTGATCTTTTTCTCACAAACAACCTTTCTAAGTACACGGTCGAAGTGAGAGGTCCTTTAGGCACTTCAGGTCACAACTTGGTGATTGTCTCTTCTCCAATGGAGCGTTTATCTCATGGCTATTCCCAACCTCATGTTGTTTGGCATTACAAGAATGCAAAATGGGATGACCTGCGAGACTTTTCTTCTTTTCATTGGTCGGATTACTGTTTCAAAACTTCTGATGTCAACATTTGCTCAGATCGTGTCAGTGAAACTATTCTTGCAAGAATGGAATCCTTTATCCCACGCTCCACTTTAAAATCTCGTCCTTTATCTAAACCTTGGTTTTCCAATAAATGTGCTAAGGCTGTTCAAGAGAAGAATGTTGCATATCGTAATTGGCTTGTTTTTAATTCTCCAGTTTCATTTTCTGCCTACACCAAAGCTCACAACAATTGTAAAGCAGTTATTAATCAGTCCAAACTAGAGTTTGAACAGACTAAGAGTAGAAAACTTGCTTCTTGCCCTAATGGTAGCCGAGCATTCTGGTCTCTTGCCAAAGCTATTGGCCGCAACTTTTGCCCATCTCTGCTCCCACCTCTGTCCAAACCAGATGGTTCTGTTGTCACTTCAGCCAAGGATAAAGCTGACCTGCTAGCATCCCATTTTTCTTCCAACTCATGTATTAATGATCTTGGTAAAACACCTCCCACCATTCCCAACACACTCCATTCAATGCCCCCTGTGGTCTTCCATCAAAAGGATGTCAGAAGGATTTTGACGAATCCCAATGCTAAGAAAGCTCCAGGTCCCAATGGTGTTTCTCCACTTGTTCTCAAAACCTGTGCTCCTGAACTTATTCCTATTCTTTGCCGCCTTTTTTCACTTTCTTATTCCAAAAGGTGTTTTTCCTTCTGCTTGGAAATTTGCTCATATCCAGCCAGTTCTTAAAAAGGGTAACAGATCACTTCCATCCAATTACTTCTACTCTTTCTAAAGTAATGGAGAAATCAATTAACTGCTAACTCTTAAACTACCTAGAAACCTTCCATCTGATCAACAATCGCCAGTATGGATTCTGTCAGTGTCGATCCACTGGTGATATTCTGACTTATGTTACGTATTTATGGACTAATTCAATGGAAAGGTTCGGTGAAACACAAGTAGTTGCTCTTGAAATCTCAAAGGCTTTTGATAGTGTTTGGCATAAAGGTCTTCTAAACAAGCTTCCATCTTATGGTTTGCCAACTGTTTTTAGTAATTGGTTATCCAGTTTTCTCTCTGCTCGCTCACTGAGGGTGATGGTAGATGGCTCTCTGTCTTCTAACTTCTCCACTAATGCTGGTGTCCCCCAAGGTTCAGTTCTTTGCCCCCACTCTTTTCCTCTTGTATATCAATGACCTTCTTCCATTGACTGGAAATCCTATCCATAGTTTTGCCAACGATAGCACACTGCATTCCACTTTCCATTTTGAGAAACCTTGTCCTGCTCAATCAGCTTCAACTTCTCGAAAATCTGCTACCAATTCCTTAAATGCAGATCTTCAGGTAATTCTCCAGTGGGGCAAAGACAACTTAGTTGATTTCAACCCTTCTAAAACTCAGTCTTGTCTTATATCTCGCAAAAAGGATTCTTCTACTCCTATGCTTATCTTTAGTGACACTCCGATTTCTAGGCAAAATGATATATCTCTTTTGGAGATTACCCTGACTTCTAATCTCTCTTGGCGCAAGCACATTACAAATATTGCTTCCTCTGCATCTAAAAAACTTGATTTTCTCTTTCGCTCTCGGCATTACTTTTCTTCCAAACAGCTGCTCACTCTGTATAAATCGCAAATCCGCCCTGGCCATGGAATATTGTTCCCACAACTGGGGTGGTGTCCCCAAAACCTCTCTCAGGCTTCTTGATTCCAATCAGAAGAGGGCAGTTCGGTTAATTAATAATTCATCTCTAACAGAGTCTCTCCACTCGCTGTCTCATAGATGTAATGTTTCTGCTGCATGCCTCTTCTACAGATACTTCCATGGGCACTGTTCTTCTGAATTGGCTTCTATAATTCCCGCTCTCTCTCTCTTTCAAAACAGTCCGAACACATGCTGCCACCAGCCAACATCCATTTACTGTCAACTTCAAACAACTTTTCATCTTCCTCATTTATTCATTCAACTGCCATTTTCTGGAACAACCTTCCTTCATACATATTTCCTGAAAATTACAGTCTACAGAAGTTCAAGTCCAATGTGAACAAATATCTTCTTTCATTTTCTCAACCTTCAACCAAAGCACAGTACTAAGTACTATAGGTTCTAATACCTCTCGTGTTTGGGGTTTACATAAAAAAAATTTGACCAAAAGGTCTTCATTAAATGTTATACTTTTTATTATATTTTATTTTTATTATTAAAATTTTGAAATAATTATTTTGTATTTTCTTTCTCTTAATTATATTTTCTTATATATGTATACTTTACATAGCACTTAAGACTCGTGTAGAATATGTAATCATATTAATTAAATTAAATTAAATTAAATTTGAATTTGTGTATTTAATACTATGTAATTAGGGTATAGCTCTTTATAATATATGAAAAACCAGAATGCGGCTCTCATTGACCTCATGCGTGTTTGCACGACAGAAACACAGAAATAGATGTTGCATTTCATGGTGATAATATCATGTGCTAAATGTTTATTGGCAGTTTTTGTGAAAAAATAATCTTCCTCTAAGTTGTTCTGATCATGAAGTGATTTGTTCACAACATTTCCTAATAGCAAAAAATAGTTGTGTAAGAACAAAACAACAAGCATTGTTAGCAAAATTTCACAGATATAGAGTTAGTGATGGATCATTTAAAAAATGGGCCATTTTCTGTTACTATAGATGACAATAATCAAAGTGATTCGAAGTTATGTCCCATTGTGGTGACCTTTAGTAATCGGAAAAAAAAAAAAAAAAATCAAATCTAAAGTAGCTTGCTCTCAGTGCCAGAAATGGAAAATGGCTCTATACAGTACAACATTGGACATCTGAACCACTTTAAAGCATGTGGGATTCCTTAAAAGAAAAAAAGAAAAAAAAAAAAAAAACAGTCTGGCATTTAGTGTTGATAATTGCCTGTTGTGATAGGCCTAGGAATTAGAGTAGCAGGGGTATTAAAAGCTATCTTTATCTTATTAAATTGTGTCTGAAAGGGAAGCTGTATGCCTTCCTCTAGAACAGAGTTTCTCAAACTGTATTCCACGGAACACTAGTGGTCTGCGAGATGTGAACAAGCATTCCATGAAAAATTGTAATTAATAATTAAAAAAATAAAATAAGTTTTGCATATTCGTAGCCTACACCACTTTTGTATCATCATAAAATTTAACAATTTTACAGTTATTAATATACTGGTATAGACTAATAATTAAATAAACCACGGAACACTTTATTTTATTTTTGTAATGACACCTACGAAAAAGTAGCAATATGGTGATCTAGTATGCCATTCATATGCGATTTAGCCTGGAATACATGGGTTGAAGACAAGGAGGAAGTGAATCGTTGTAACTGAACTCTTCCTTGTATAAATTTTTTTTTTTGATAATTATTAGTATTTTGAAATATTAATATTAAAATATGGGATCAAGGATTGGTGGTTGAAAAAAGAAACTTTAAAGCGAGAAGCAAAGTACTTCTAGTACTGCAACTGTGGGCGATGAAAATGAACAATGTTGTCACACTTCAAAGGGAGAATGAACAATCACAGCCTTTTGTTCCACAGAAATTCGAAGCAAAAAAATAGGAACCAACTAATAAAAGACCAAAATGAAAGTATAATGACAGTTATTTGAATTCTGACTTTATGCGTGTTGGAAATAAAATGCTCCTGATGCATAGTGCGCCATAGGTAATAAAATATTAGCAACACTTCTTTGACTCTCACCAAACTTATGTTTTGTTGAATCTACCACCATCTAGAAAGATATGCTAAAGGAAAGACAGAATAATTTCATCTGATGCATACCACTGAAGCAAAAAGTAAAATATAAGCACATGTATATTTGCACATTTGTGTAGTCTTTGGTTAAATGTGTAATATAAAAGCACCTACAATAACTACTCAGCAGAAATGCTAGAAACTATTTTTTAAGTATATATGGAAATAATAAATAGGCAAAAGCAAACATTCAAGAACTTACCTCTCCAAATATTCATTCCCAACATTAGCTGAAATATCTAAAAGGGGATTGCCTAAGCCAAGAAGCAAATTTTCCCTGAAAATAAAAATCAACGTTAATCAACATTTAAAAAACACATATGTATACCTAGAGAAAGTAATGCAGAGTGGTTTTATTTGCAACACAAAATACACCACTCTGCAGCTGAAAAATAAAAATATAACCTATTTGTAACTTTTTGTAAAAATCCACTGTATCTGCAGTATAAATGTACACATTTTTATTTACAATACTATGCACTTGTAAAATAAATGTAAACTAAGCTGAATACAAGCCAGTTGTGATCTTTGAATGTCCTTAGAACATTTATTAGAAAACTACAGTTTAGATCAGTAGTACACAGACTGTGGCCTACAGACCCATGGAGGAAGCTGTGTACCTGCAGTATAAATGTACACATTTTATTTACAACATACAACACTACGCACTTGTAAAATAAATGTAAACCAAGCTAAATACAAGCCAATTGTGATCTCTGAATGTCCTTAGAACATTTATTATAAAAACTACATTTTAGATCAGTAGTAGTACAGAAACTGTGGCCCACACACCCAAGAAGGAAAGGGGGTACTCAAGAAGCTGAGGCTGTTTGTGCAGGAAAGCAGAATGTGGTGTGCTATCATCGAAGATATGAAGAGGAGTTCCAGTCAGTGAAAGGTCAATATACAGGAGAAAAAAGGTTAAAAAAAAAGAATTTAAACCTTGTGGAATACAATTATACAACTTTTTTTAAAAAAATTATATAATTGTGTATAATTATACAATTATTTTCTTCCAATTTTTTTTTTTTTTTTTTTTGGCAGTGCAGCAAAAGCCTGTTTCTTCCTTGCACTATATGGCTGATACTAACAACAGCATTAGTGGAGATGTTTGAGTATAGAGCCATCTACCATCACCTACAGCAAGAATTAAGAAAGAAAACTGAATAATCAACTGCAAAAGTTGGCAAAGCCATGAGATGGGAGCTTGTTTGAAAGACCATGCCAAACATTGCCAAAATCTAAGAAATATCAAGGGTAACTGCTTGAGTTACAAATTTTTCCATTAAATTTCTCCAAAGTAACATAAGACAACATATCAACAGTGGTTCAACAATGATGGAATCCATACTGGCAGTCACTGATCAGAAGATTACAGAGTCTGAAGTTAATGCATTTCTCTATCACTTTGGAAAGTGATAGAGAAATATCTGGGTGATGGACAAAATGTCTATTCAGTTTGTTAGCAACCTGTTGATTCTGCTCAGGTTGCTAACAAACTGAATAGATATTTTCCAACTATGTTCTCACGCATGAATTTTTTTTAGGAATGAGGATGTCAGAAGTATATCAAATTACAGAGGTAAATGATCTTGTAATAGCTGAGAGAAAAGTGTAAGAGAAAATTGTTGAAGTTTAATGAAAATAAGACACCTAGAGTTGATGAGGTCTATCCAGCTATATTAAGAGAGGCTGTGAAAGAGGTAACCAAACCTTTAGCCATAATTAGGAGCATATCTTTGGATTCAGGAAGCAGTCCCTCTGTACAGGTCTGAACGGGTAGCATAGTGGTAACGTCACTGTCCTTCCCCACACTGGGTGGAAAGGCCCAGATTCAAATCAAGTCGATGAAGCAAGTAACTTTAAATGGGCTTTTTTCACTATGTGGATGAGTTAGTCAGTCTCAGGCGTAGATAGCAAGGCATTTTCCCCTGGAAATTGGGGGTTTTTTTTCGTCCAGCAAACAGGCAAATCGACCAGAGAACACACGTAATTTACAGACAAATAAATATATGGGTAGATGTAAGAAATTATGGGTGGCCCTAACATAATAATTTGAATTTGTACAGAAAATGTGCAACTGTATCTCCAGTTCAGGGGGGGGGTGTAAAAAGGTGCAGTAAATAATTAGACTTTAAGCTTTAGAAATTAGACTTCTTTGTCTTTTGTTCCAGAGAAAACAATGAAGTCTATTATTAAAGAAATAAACAAGATTATTTAGACCAGTGGTTCCTAAACCACTGAGATGTACGGACCTTTTCAAAAAAAAAAAAAAAAAAACTACAGCACTAACTTGACCTTAATGCCACAGCAGTGTGGCATTAGGGTCAAGTTAGTGCTGTAGATAAAGCGGTCATTGAATGAGAGAAGACAGAATGCTTATCGATAGGCACTGCCATTATTAGAATACAGTAAATGCGGTCGCTGATTTAATATAAAATGATTTTCTGAAATGAAAATTCAAAGTTTTATGTTTAAAACAACTGAACTTTATTTTTACATAAATATATAATAACAGCTTTATTTATCATCAATTTGATATACATAGAATGAATAATTTGACCAGTTCCAGAGGGTTTGTTTCCATATATACTATTTTTTTAAGTATATATGGAAATAATAAATAGGCAAAAGCAAACATTCAAGAACTTACCTCTCCAAATATTCATTCCCAACATTAGCTGAAATATCTAAAAGGGGATTGCCTAAGCCAAGAAGCAAATTTTCCCCCCCACGGAACTGGGAAATTGGTCCTTGGACACCAGTTTGGGAAACGTTGATTATACAGAATAATAGCATGGATTTGTTGAGGCAGTTTTGTACAACCAATCCGATTGGATACTATGATGCACTAACAGAGTAACAGGATGAAAAAAAAAAAAAAAAAAAAAAAACAATTTTCACATCACATACTTTCAGACATATTTCAAAAACTGTTTTGATACCGTTGTACAAATAGGAGCAGTGTGGCATTAGGGTCAAGTTAGTGTTGTAGATAAAGCGGTCATTGAGTGAGAGAAGACAGAATGCTTATTGATGGGCGCTGCCATTATTGGAATACAGTAAATCCCCCGCTATTCGCGGTATCTGTGTTCGCGGTGTCGCGGTCGCTGATTTAATATAAAATGAAACCTAAAAAAATGTGAATTTTAAAGTGCCATGAACATTTTCTGCCATAAAAAAAAACATGGGCATGGCTAAAATTCTTTCCCAGTCACGACAGCGCTCAGTGGGTGGGGGGGGGAGAGGGGTGACAAAATCGCGAGCGTGGATGTTTCTCGCTAATCCTTGTTCAGTATGTGTTATGCGCTTGTCATGGAAGATTTTTTCATTTGCTTTTAATTTATATGCTTATAAATTGAATAAATTTATCAATTTATAAATTGATATGTTTACAAAAGTGATAAATCTACCATTTTGCAGTGTAAAACAGACTTTTTAAAGTGTGTTAATGGAAGAAAGTGACTTTATTGTGGACAAGTTCTTTCTAACCCGTACAAAAATATGGCTACAAATAACAAAGGAAATGTGAAAAGATCAAAGAAGGTAATGACATTAGCGAATAAAATTGAGTTATTAGACAAAATTTCTAATGGTGAAAGTGTCTCGTCAGTGACAAAACATTATAAAATCAATGAGTCAACGGTACGATCAATCAAGAAATCAGAAGAAAAAAATCCGCCGTAGTGTCCGTGAAAACTCACTAATTGCTTCAAAAATTTGCTCTGTAACTCGTGATGTTAAATTAGAAAAAAATGGAAAAGCTTTAAATCTGTGGATAGAAGACCGAACTCAAAATAAAATTCCGTTAAGTTCACTCATCATTCGTGAAAAGGCAAAACTCCTTTATCAACACTTTAGCCAAACTGGTGATAGCCCTGGCGGGATAAGTTTTTTTAAGCTAGAAAAGGCACTGGTTTGAAAGATTTGTTTGAAATTTCTAATAAATATTACATTTCACTATGTACTGTCTATGTACATAGTCATAGACAGTACAACAAAACGCCTTCATCTTTTACCACTACACCTGTTCACAATACCTTTGAACTGCTCCATACTGACACCCTTTCCCAAAATGCACTAAGTGTTGCATCCTCAAGTAGCATGTAATAGAGGAATTCAACTATTGTTCAGAGCTTTTAATTTTAACCGTTCCGCACCTGCCATGCCACTGTTCAGCATATTCCTTAATTGCACTACCAGGCCTACTGCCACTAATGGAAATATTTCCATAATGATGTTTTCCTTAAGTGCTTTACTTTCACACTCACTATACTTACTAAGAGAAATATGTTTGTAAGATTTTATGGTCTTACAGTTTCAAGACTTTGTTTTCCGTTGCATTTTTACTGTGTATAACAATACCTCATTTGCAAATTCAGCAATATTAATGATTTATTGTTGTCGATTTTATAACCTTTATGTGAATAAATCATGGATAATTATTTTTTAAATTAGTACTGAGAAACCGGTATTTTTGTATCAATACCAGGATTTAAATATCGGAAAAAAATGACTGGGATCCCAGAACCTTGGTATCGTAAGCCCTAATTACTATGGAAGTGGATAGCTTGAATAAATTCAAGAACTAAAACTACTGGATGGGATGGATAGGTGAAATGGAATTTTTTTTTTTTTTTTTTTGGCTGATGTTTTATAAGCATCATTTGCCACTACTAATTTAACACAATGTTTCTATCTATCCTAACAATTTCTGCATTTAGGCATATAATTGAATCTGGAGAATTATTTGTCTGACAGTCCCATCACATTGATTACTAACACACTTTTAAACTGGAAATGTAAAATGTCTTTCAAGAAACTAATGCAAATCAAGCCTCTACTAAGGAATGCAATTTGACAGGTAATGTCAAAGACTAATTGCCGTTTTATTTACCGAAATGTTATTTTATATTGTACTTTATAAGTAGCCTTATAGTTCTAGTTACACTGGTTAGCTTTATTTTTAATTTCGATAAGAGTTTTTGTACATTACTACTTAAAATACGTAAAACCATTGTTTCGTTCGAATCTTGCAGCCATTGTTTATTTTTGGAGAGTGGTAGGGAATTCAAATTTTTAACTGTGGTAACTAGGTAGCTCTAACGTAAAATTACATAGCATAATACGCATCACTGCATTTAGGATTCTATTAGATAATGTAGTATTGACAATTAATTAAATTTATTGATCTTATTAATTTAAAATATCATGGCCCAGACTAGAGCAGCAAAGCAACAGGCACAAAGTGGGAGGAGTGCTATGACTCGGGGGAAAACTGAGGGGGGGGGGGCGATTCTCCAACGCATCACAGCCTAAAAAAAAAAAATGTGCAACTTGCATAATGTTTGCCGAACTTCCTGGAACAGAACATGATCTAGCCAAGGAGGATATCTTTGTGTGTGCCAGGTGTAGAGAGTGTCTAGAAATTAGGCGTCAACTCAGCATTCTAATGAGAGCTTGAAGAGTAAGGTAGATGCACTCAAAGAAATTAATGAGGGGCCTGTCAAGCTCTCAGCTGCCCAACTCAACACCAGAGCTCACTCCTGTGCATCAGGCAACACAGTAGTAAATCTCCAAGGCAGAATGCACTGGTCCCAAAGGAACTAGTTATTGTTGGTGACTACTGTCAGGGAGATGGGTACTATATTGTGTAAAAAGGATAGATGGAATAGGACCAGGGTATATCTGCTAGGGGCAAAAGCTGATGAAGTTGTGAAGCATATATCATCTTTTAAGGGCACAAAGGGTGATATTGTTGTACACATTGGCACCAATGATATTAAGAGTAGGAGATCTGCAGATTTATTTAACAAGTACAGGTCAATGTTGCAAAAAAGTCTTGAGTTAGGGTTAAATTTGAAAGTGTCTGCAATTCTGCCCAGACACGATACGAGGGAGTACATGAGAGCCTTGTCAATCAATTCGGCCCTGGAGGGAATGTGCAAGGCTCATGGGGTAGAATTTTTTTCAGCATGGTCTATGCTTGTTAACAGGAGAGACTGCTTCTACAGGGATGGGATATACTTAAATAGAAAGGGTGCAAGAATATTTGCTGACGTTATTGAGGCAGTGTTAGTCAGGTTGGAAAACTGCTAGCTTGGGGGGAGATTCACAGACTAAAAGGTTAAAAGCAGCTGCAGGGAGAGGTGAAGTGATTCTTGCACTACTTCTATTAGAATAAGCAGTGGCCTGGAGTGAGGGGTGCTGGGGGTTTCAGGAACTGATGGTAGTCATCATTAGCATAGGCATATGATGTAAGAAAGCAAGCTTATGCAGCATCAGCCAAAAAAAAAAAAAAACCTCCCATTTCACCCCTCTGTTCTTTTGAAGTACCTGTCCAGCCCAGCTCAGCCTTAAATTTATTTAGGCTATCAACTTCTACAACAAAGGATGGAAGTCTGTTCCACCAACTAACCACCCCCTGGCTAAAGGCAAACTTCCGCACATCTATCCTACATCTGTCTTTCCTCTATTTGAATTTATGCCCTCTCAAATGATTATTCTGAGCAAGAGGAATTCCATCAGCATTGAGCATTCTCAAACCATTCCAGGCTTTATACACCTCAATTAGATCACCACGCAGGTGCCTAGTCTCCAGACATTGTAATTTGCAAAATTTAAGCCTTTCTTCATAAGAGCAACCCTTTATTCCATTCACTAATCTTGTTGCCCTTCTCTGTACTCGTTCAAACAGCCCTACATCCTTCTTAAAATGAGGCCTCCAGACCTGTATACAGTACAAGGTGTGGCCTGACCATTGCCTTATACAAGGTAATAATCACATCCTTATCCCTGCTAGAAAAATTCCTGTATATCATTGACAAGACACTATGAGCTACTCTTGCAGACTGTCTGTACTGCTCAGAAAACTTCATATCTGTCTGCACAATTATCCCCAGGTCCTTTTCGTTCTCTACCACTGTCAGTGTAATAACACAGAGTTGATACGTCACTTTGGGTTGCTGCTTCCCATATGTAGTACTTTACATTTGTCAATGTTAAACTTCATTTGCCACCTCTCAGCCCATCTACCCAACCTTTCCAGATCCTGTTGCAGCAGCATAGCATCAGTACTATCCTTAACAACTCTGCCAACCTTTGTATCATCTGCAAACTTGGACATTAAGCTTGATATACCATCATCAATATCATTTATAAATACAGAAAAAAAACAATGGACCCAATACTAAACCCTGAGGGACTCCACTAATAACATTAGTCCACGATGAGCAGTGTCCCTTGATTACCACTCTGTCTTCTCCCACTCAACCATCCCTTTATCCATAGCAGCAATTTGCCGCCAATGCCACACTGCTCCAATTTGTTCAGCAGTCTTCCATGTGCAAGAGTATCAAAAGCCTTTCTAAGATCCAAATATATGATATCAAAGTTATTCCCTTCCAGTTCCTTTGTGACCACATCATAGTATCCAATTAAACTGGTCAGGCAAGACTTTCCCTTAACAAAACCATGCTGTTTCTGAGCTATAACGGAAGTCTTGTCTAGATGATCCTACAGTGCTTCTTTAACCAGTGTCCATTATATTCCTGGAACAATAGTTAAACTAACAGGTCTATAATTACTTGTTTCCCTTCGATTCTCCTTTTTGAACTGGAGTCACATTTGCATATCCCTGAGTCCAAAGAAGCTCTCATAATTATAGGAGGCACTTTGCTGCCTCCGTTAATATAACTGGATAGATCCCGTCCACCCCAGGTGCCTTGTTTATGTTTATCTTCAACGATTTCTCTTCCACTTTCCTCTCAGTTATTACAAAATCATCCAGCTCACTGCCAGAGTTTAACTCACCTCTGGCATTCCCCTCCCGAAATAATCCTCAATCATGAAACAGGTGGGAATATGGGATGTGTTAGGGTAACTAAGAATAAGTGCATGTATACCAATGCTAGAAGTATAGTAAATAAATTTGATGAATTTGAAGTGTTGGTCAAGGCATCAAAGGCAGATATTGTTGGGATATCAGAGACATGGTGTCACACAGATATTAGAAATGCAGAATTGGAATTTAGGAAGTACAATGTGTACAGAAAGGATAGACAGGATAAGAAGAGGAGGGGGTTGCTGTTAATTAAGAAAAACAAAATCAAAAGATGTGCATCCAGTTGATATAGATGGACAGTACACTGTTGAGTCAGTTCGGTGTGACATAAGCACTGCAAAAGCAAAAATAAGAGTAGGAGTGTGTTATAGGCCTAATGACTCGAATGAGTACAATGAACAATTGTACAGAAAAACAGAGTGGGCTAGTAAATCAGAATGTCTTATAATGGGGGATTTTAACTTCCCAGATATTGACTGGAACTTGTGGGTTAGTCACTTGCACACTAGTAAGACTTCTGTGGATTTATTGGATGATTATTTTCTGCAGCAGCATGTTCGAGAGGCAACCAGAGAGGGTAATACTCTTGATCTGGTTATCAGCAGTGATCATTCGTGTCCAGTCAATCCTCGTATAACACAATAGTTGTGTTCCTAGAAACATTCGTGCAATATAAACAACGGGCCCTATGGGAAAAATAGGGTTAGGTGCCGACCACCAAGATTGGATACACATTTGTAACCAAAACATTACCAAACACAATAAATAATCGTAATAAAACACTTAAGTTGAAAAATGTAAAATTAATAATTTTATCATTTAAATTTAGATTCTTACCTTAAAAATAAATGAAGACAACTTGAGGGAAAGGGCTTCAGAAAGGGTTGAAGCAGCGGAATTATGGGGAAAGTGGTGGCAGGTTGAAACCCTGGAACAGGACCAGGGTATGTCTGCCAGGGGCAAAGGTTGATGACGTTGTAGAGCGAATATCATCTTTTAAGGGCACAAAAGGTGATATAGTTGTACACGTTGGCACTAATAATATTAAGAGTAGGAGACCGGCAGAATTACTTAACAAGTACAGGTCACTGTTGAACAAAAGCCGAGAATTAGGGTTGAATTTGAAAGTGTCTGCAATTCTGCCCAGACACAATAGGAGGGAGTATATGATGAGAGCCTTGTCGATCAATTCGGCCCAGGAGGGATTGTGCAAGGCTCAAGGGGTAGAATTTTTTTCAGCCCGGACTGTACTTGTTAACAGGAGAGACTGCTTCTACAGGGATGGCATACACTTAAATAGAAAGGATGCAAGAATATTTGCTGATGCTATCGAGGCAGTGTTAGGTGGGTCGGAAAACTGCTAGCTTGGGGGGAGACAAAGACCAATAAATTGACAGTAGCCACTGGCAGAGGTGAAAGAGATTCTTGCACTGCTTCTATTAGAATGAGCAGAAGCCTGAAACACATGATGCATGGTATTTCAGAGACTGCTGGGAGCCATTGCGGTACAAGTAAACACATGGATTGTGTTAGGGTAGCTAAGAATAGAAACAGGTGCAGGTATACTTGCGTGTACACCAATGCTAGGAGTTTAGTAAATAAATTTGTTGAATTTGAGGTATTGCTCAAAACATCAAAGGCAGATATTGTTGGGATATCAGAGACGTGGTGTCACACAGATATAAGGGATGCAGAACTGCAATTTGGGGAGTACAACGTTTACAGAAAGGATAGACAGAATAGGAAGGGGAGGAGGGGTTATGCTATTAGTTAAGAAACACATAAAAACCAAGGAAGTGAAGCCAGTCGACATCGCCGGACAGTGCAGTGTTGAGTCAGTTTGGTGTGACATAAGCATTGGGAGATCAAAATTGAGAGTAGGAGTGTGCTATAGGCCTAATGACTCTGATGAGTATAATAAGGAACTGTACAGGGAAATAGAGTGGGCCAGTAAATCAGAGAGTCTTATAATGGGAGATTTTAATTTCCCAGATATTGACTGGAATTTGGGGGCTGGTTACTCACACACTAGCAGGGCTTTTGTGGATTTATTGGATGATTGTTTTCTACATCAGCATGTTCGGGAGGCAACCAGAGGGAGTAATACTCTTGATTTGATTATCAGCAGTGATTCTTCATGCATTAAGAATCTGCAGATAAATGAACCACTAGGTGGCAGTGATCACAGTGTGCTGAAGTGGGATTTACTCAAGGAGGTAACTACCATTAGGGGTAAAGGGAAGGGTTATTGCTTCCATAAAGGCGACTACGATGGACTGAGACAGTATTTAAATTCTATACAGTGGGACCAACTGATGATGTTACCAACAGCAAATTCAAAATGGGAAGCATTCAAAGAACTTATCTTGGAAGCTACTAGGCTTTACATACCAACTAAGAAATATTGTTCAAGGTTTAGGCCAAAATGGATGTCAGATGAACTAATGAGGCATATGGCAGACAAGAAAAATGCATGGGATACTTACAAATTAACACACGACACAGAAGCCTATGATAGATACAAGTTGATATGCAACCAAGTTACAAAGGAGTTTAGGCGGGCGAAGGCAGATTACGAGAAATCCTTGGCAAGGGAAGCAAAGAAAAACAGCAAAGAGTTCTTTACTTATGTAAACTCTAGAAGGAAGGGGATGAATCAGATTGGTCCACTTGATATTGATGGGTCAACTGTTGATGATCCTGCTCAGGTAGCTAACAAACTAAATGAATATTTTGCATCGACATTCACACATGAGGAGTTATTCAGCAAGGGGAATGCCAGAGGTGTATTCAACTCTAGCAGTAAGCTACAGAATCTTGCAATAACTGGGAGTAAAATGGAGGAGAAATTGTTGAAGATAAACACAAGAAAGGCACCCGGGGTGGATGGGATCTATCCAGTTATACTAAAGGAGGCAGCAAAGGAAGTAAGCAAACCCTTAGCCATAATTATGAGAGCTTCCTTGGACTCAGGGGAGGTACCCATAGACTGGAAATGTGCAAATGTGACCCCAATTCACAAAGGAGGATTAAAGGCTGACACAAGTAATTATAGACCTGTGAGCTTAACTTCTGTTCCAGGAAAATTAATGGAGGCACTGGTTAAAGAAGCACTGCAGGATCATTTAGACAAGACTTCAGTTATAGCTCAGACACAGCATGGTTTTGTTAAGGGGAAGTCTTGCCTGACCAACTTGATTGGATACTATGATGCAGTCACAAAAGAACTGGATGCAGGGAATAACTTTGATATTATATACTTGGATCTTAGAAAGGCTTTTGATACTGTTGCACATGGAAGACTGCTACACAAATTGGAGCAGTGTGACATTGGAGGCAAATTGCTGCTATGGATAAAGGGGTGGTTGAGGGGGAGAAGACAGAGAGTGGTAATCAATGGACACTGCTCATCGTGGACTAATGTTATTAGTGGAGTCCCTCAGGGCTCAGTGTTGGGTCCATTATTGTTTTCTGTATTTATAAATGATATTGATGATGGTATATCAAGCTTAATGTCCAAGTTTGCAGATGATACAAAGGTTGGCAGGGTTGTCAAGGACACTACTGACACTATGCTGCTGCAACAGGATCTGGAAAGGTTGAGCAGATGGGCTTCGAGGTGGCAAATGAAGTTGACAAATGTAAAGTACTACACATGGGAAACAGCAACCCCAGAGCAACGTATCAACTCTGTGGTACTACACTGACAGTGGTAGAGAATGAAAGGGACTTGGGGGTGGTTGTGCAGGCAGATATGAAGTTCTCTAAGCAGTGCAGACGGGCTGCAAGAGTAGCTCATGGAGTATTGTCAATGATATACAGGAATTTTTCCAGCAGGGATAAGGAGGTGATTATTCCATTGTATAAGGCAATGGTCAGGCCACACCTAGAGTACCGTATACAGGTCTGGAGGCCTCATTTCAAGAAGGATGTAGAGCTGCTGGAACGAGTACAGAGAAGGGCAACAAGATTAGTGAATGGAACAAAGGGGTGCTCTTACGAAGAAAGGCTTAAGTTTTGCAAATTACAATGTCTGGAGACTAGGCACCAGCGAGGTGATCTGATAGAGGTGTATAAAGCCTTGAATGGTTTAAGCATGCTCAATGCTGATGGGATTCTTCCTCTAGCTCAGAAAAATCACCTGAGAGGGCATAAATTCAAATTGAGGAAAGACAGATGTAGGATAGACGTGCGGAAATTTGCCTTTAGCCAGTGGGTGGTTGGTTGGTGGAACAGACTTCCATCCCTTGTGGTGGAGGTTGATAGACTAAATAAGTTTAAGGCTCAGCTGGACAGGCATTTTGAACGAACAGAGGGGTGAAGTGGAAGTGGGTTTTTTTTTGGCTGATGCTGCATAAGCTTGCTTTCTTGCATCAAATGCCTCTACTAATGCTAATGATCCTGTAGTGCTTCTTTAACCAGTGACTCCATTTTTACTGGAACAGAAATTAAACTAACATGTCTGTAATTAATCGTGTCGCTTTTGACCCCCCCCACTTTGTGAATTGGGGTTACATTTGCACATCCAGTCCATGGAGACCTCCCCTGAGTCCAAGGATTTCCTCATAATCATGACTAAGGGCCTGCTTACTTGCTTTTCTGCCTCCTTTAATATAACTGGATAGATCCCTTCCACCTGGGGTGTAATTATATTTAATATAACTGGATAAATCCCTTCCACCTGGGGTGTAATTATATTAAATTTAATCTTTCTTACATTTAATTACAACACAACTTCAACCTGAACCACAGTCACTCAAAACATAAGAGCCTGTACCCTCACACTTGACCCCTCAGCCATGACAGCCTCAAAAAAAACAAAAAAAAAACCAGTTCTTGTTTATATTCCAGCACAACCACTAAGTTATAGGGCTTTGCAATTAATTATTTTGATAACACATTCATTAACCACTTGCAGAAATCATGCAAGCTTGAACCACAGTTTGCTCAAATGCATGTACATTAATGCTACCTCGTGCTTGACTATTATGCTATATCAGGCCACCTACCCATGTTCATGACAATAGATGAAAGTTTGTTCCAACAATCAAATTACTGTCTGGCTGGAAGTAAATTTTTATATATGTCTATTCTACAACCATCCTTTTCCAATTTAAATTTATCTTCTCTTGCATGTGTGTGCCACCCAAGAAGGAAGGATGCCGGAGAATTTAATTTCTTCATCCCATTCATTCAAAGTTTTAAACACTTCAATCAGATCTCCTCAGAGATGCCATATTTCCAGATGCTGCAATATATAGAAATAGAGCATTTCTTGGAAAGAGTACCCCTTTGGGTCCCCTGACCAATCTTGTTACTCTTCTCTACATCTGTTCCAACAAATCCACATATTTCTCACTTGTATAAAGTATTCAAGTTGAATACTCCATACAGGTTAACCTCACACACAACAGCATAATGAACTCTTCATAGCTGTTGAAAAAGTTTCTGCAAATTATTGGCAAGAGAAGACACAAGCTACCTTATCTACCTCTGAACTGCTCAGAGAACTTCATATCAGACTGTACACCTACCCTTAGTGTTCTTTTTCATTCTCAACTACCTTTAGTTATTTTGGGATTACTCATATAGTACTGCTACTCAAATGCAGTACCTTGCATCAATCAATGTTAAACCTCAACTGTTACCACTTCAGCTCATGTTCCAAATTTATCCACATCTTGTTGGAGGCCATGCCCTAGCCATTAACCCTCTAACTCATATCCTAAATGGAAGAAATATGCTTACATCTGTAACTACTTTATTTTGTTTTAATTAAAAAAATAAGTTATTTTTTTGATGAATAAAACATTGTCCTATTAATCATGATATGGTAAATTCAATTTACTATAATCTTAATTAATAGTAAACAAGAGAAAACCAATAATAATGTTTTTACTGCATTTTTATAAATTCAATATAACATCTGAAATGAAACACAGATACTTGCATGGACCCTAACAGATACAACGTGAATGTTGTACTTTTTTCCAGTTCACTTTTAGCAGGCAAAACCAAAGCTCTACAGCAAGAGTAGATAGCTTTCACTGGTTTCTCACACATGCCACATGAAAAAGGGTATTGAGTACAAGATAGACACATTTGCTCACTAGAGTCTGTTAAATGCCAAAATTTTTTTTTAATTTCCCAAAATTCATTGTATATTGAAACTTGACACTTAGAGAGTACTGGTGGGAAAAGGTACACAGGAAGATTATTTCATTTCTACATTTAAAAAAAAAAAAAAAAAAAAATTCTGAAAAATTTAAAGTGGTATCTGTCAGACACAGTGTTAACAGCAGAGGGTAAGTAACCATTCTCTGTCCCCCCCCTTGCCACTCAACCATTCCTTATCCACAGCAAGACCTTTCCCCTAATGGTACACTGCTCCAATTTTTACAGTAATCATTCATGTGGAAGGTGAGTGAATAAACCTGTTAAAGTCAAATATCCCCATACACATAACAGATACACAGACTTAATTTTTCATTTCGAAATCTAGCACCCGTGAAATCAAAAAAAAAATATTATAAAAATGTTTGATTCTATAGAAGAAATTTATTTTAGATATGTCACAAATGTTTTATTAACTCCTTAACAACCATGAAATACTATATAGCACAAAAAAAAAAAAAAACTTATTTAACTCATTCAATGCATTTGCATTTACTCAAATTAAGTTGTTCAATCTCCTTTTTGTTTGTTACATGATACATTTATATCACTGAATAACCTAATTACATGTAGGGTTTATGAAAATGAAAACATTAAATCATGTAACAAATACAGAAAAATTTCCTGTTAGGTGAGGTGGGAGTTCATACACTAGCACTGCTGAAGGTGTTTTGCTTTGTCTTTTCTTATTTATTTTAAATATTAGGTGGATTTATACATAAAATCAGAATTACATCATGCCAGGTTCAAACTTGGTGATATTACCACACTAGTCCCAATAGCAAATTAAAAAAAAAAAAAAAATTTTTTTTATGTATTAGTATTACTAGTGGAATAAAAATAATAAATAAAATAATAAATAAATAATCCCATTTCACCTATCCATCTCCAATTGTTCATCTAATTCTTCCTTGAATTTATTCTATCTATTTATTAGCATTAGCAGAGGCATTTGATGCAAGAAAGCAAGCTTATGCAGCATCAGCCAAAAAAAAAAAAAAAAAAAAAACCCACTTCCACTTTACCCCTCTGTTCATTCAAAATGCCTGTCCAGCTGAGCCTTAAACTTATTTAGTCTATCAACCTCCACAACAAGGGATGGAAGTCTGTTCCACCAACCAACCACCCGCTGGCTAAAGGCAAATTTCCGCACGTCTATCCTACATCTGTCTTTCCTCAATTTGAATTTATGCCCTCTCAGGTGATTATTCTGAGCGAGAGGAAGAATCCCATCAGCATTGAGCATGCTCAAACCATTCAAGGCTTTATACACCTCTATCAGATCACCTCGCTGGTGCCTAGTCTCCAGACACTGTAATTTGCAAAACTTAAGCCTTTCTTCGTAAGAGCACCCCTTTGTTCCATTCACTAATCTTGTTATTCTAAGACAACGGCTTGGAATCTCATGCACTTGAGATTTCCATACGTAACCAGGAGCATCATGGGAACTTAGCTTTCTTAAATACACGTGTTCACTCTCAACCCATCATTACCAACTGAAAACGTAGATAACAAAAGCCACTTGTTATGGCTATTGGCTTCCAGTATTAACCATTTATTTTCAACTTTAATATTGACAACCAAGGACAAAGACGTGCACTTCTACTTCCTTGTGCATATTTTAACTTCTGTTTTTAAACCCCAACTTACTTACTCCTAATTAAATTAAAATTATCATCCACCCTATTCAACCATCAATTGAAGATTATGAAAAAAGGTGAGTACCATAATAAATTAAGCTATGCTATCATATTAAGTCTATCTAGTTCTGCAACAATAGATGAAAGATTGTTCCAGTAAGTAACACCACCCACTGGCCTGAAGGCAAACTTCTGCAACCATCCTTCAAACTTATAGTTATGACACCCCATGTGCACAATCTAAGCAAGAGAAAGAATTCCATCAGCATTGAGTTCGCTCAAGCCATTCAAAGCCTTAATGCCTAGTCTCCAGACACTACAATTTGCAGAACTGAAGCATTTCTTGCTAAGAACACCCCCTCTATCCCCTCACCCATCTTGTACCCATTCTAGTGGATCTATAAACTTCCTAAAGTGTGGCCTCTAGACCTATATACAATACTCAAGATCTATATATACCTAACCAATGCCTTCTACAATGGGATAATAACCCTTTTTTTTCCTGTAAGCAAAGTTCCTGTATATTACTGACAAAACCCAGTGAGCTGGTCTTGGCAGTCTGTCTGCAATGCTCAGAGAACTTCATATCTGACTGTACAATTACTCCAGGTTGTTTGTTTGTTATTTGGTTTTTAGGAGCATTAGCAACTAAGGCCATATTGCTCCAGGATATGCGGTGGTCATTCCCTGACCTTTCCGCATGCAACGTATTTGGTGGTGACAGGCTCGAACCCCATTCTAATCAAGAAGCGTGTGCTATGCACTGCTGCTGCTCCTTCCCACCTGGCTACGGAGGTGCCACTCCAGGTTGTTTTCATTATCAACTACACTGAATGTAGTACCACATAGTTAGTATGTTACCCTGGAATTACTGCTATATGCAGTACCTTGCATTTAACATTTCAAAATGTAAGTTATCATACTTAAATGATATTTGCTCCTCAACATTTACAAATTTATATTGCAATCAAAACATATATCACTGTTTTTTTTTTTTTTTTTTCCTGGTTAATAATCCTATATTCATCTTAAATTTAAATTTTCATATTCACAGTCCCAAAAGTTAAAATTATAAAAAACTTAAAATAGGTATTTTTTATGTTAAGTTTTTTATTATTTAAAAAAAACTTTTACATCTGCATTAATTGAGTGTTTAATAACACAGCCACATATGAACAATTCACATCTTTCTACCCCTCAACAATCTATTCCTACAATAAAATTAAAATAACCATTGCCAGCAAAGTTATTTTATTTATTTATTTTTTTATCTTAAGTGATTGTTAGGCTAATTTTCCAACACACCAAAATTTAAAGCCTATAACACAGCCTTTTTTTTTTTTTCTCCCAGAACACAGAAATAATATAAGAATAATGAACTATATACATAAACTGCAACAGTTTATATATATAATTAAGCTTTTAAAAAAGTTAAATAAAACATAACATGCCTAATTCTTTCATATGTTCTAATTTAGTTGCTTATAATGAAGCTGTTTACAGCAATTTCTTTTTTTTTCCTATTTAATATATATATTATAAAACTAAAATATTTTAAATCATAAAACACTTAATTATTTTTAACCATGTGAATGCTTTCTCATATAACTATTTTTAAAAAATAACTCAGTGGTGAACTGACATTTTTTTTTATTCTAGTTATTACAAATTATTTAAAGTATAACCTAAATGGCCACTTGTTTATCACTGAAGTCCAGTTTTTAAAAATTGTAATGCAGCAAGGATTAATACTTTTCATCCAGATTTTTTTACCAGTTAGCAAAACTATATGCACTGTGAAAAATTATAATCATCCCAGGGGCTCACATCTGGTAAGTATGGGCTTGGCACACCCAGGGTCCTGAGCTGGATATCATCATTCCTCTCTTTCTCAGTAATTTCCCCCCCCCCTCTCTCTCTCTCTCAGGGTAACTACAGAATTTTTTATTCTGTATTTTTTTTTTTTATTCTTGCACCATACAGCTAATAATAATAATCTTAAAATAAATGGCTAATGATAACTTTTATTTCCTAACCTAAGTGACCTTATTAGTTGACATGGCATTCCCTTTAAAATGAACATTCTAAATTAAAATCAAATACAGAGGTATTTTATAATTTTTTTTAAGCATAAAGTGAATTATTTTAAAATAAAAGTATAAAACAAGTGGCATTTACTAGTGAAAGAGAAACACATATGCTTTAATCGGTAACCGGTTGAGTGGGAGAAGACAGAGGGTTGTAATTAATGGGTGCTGCTCTTCGTGGACTAATGTTATTAGTGGAGTCCCACAGGGTTCAGTTTTGGGTCCTCTGTCTGTTGTTTTGTATATTTATCAATGATATTGATGAAGGTATATCAGGCTTAGTGTCGAAGTTTGCAGATGATACAAAGGTTGGCAGGGTTGTTAATGACAGTAATGGCAGTGTGCTACTGCAACAGGATCTAGATAATTTGGGCAGATGGGCTAAGAAGTGGCAACTGAGGTTTAACCTTGACAAATGCAAAGTACTGCATGTGGGTAGAAGTAACCCCAGAGAAACATACCAACTGTGTGGTACTACACTTAAGGTGGTAGAAAATGAAAAAAAGACCTGGGAGTAATTGTGCATTCAGATATGAAGTTTTCTGAGCAATGCAAACAGGCTGCCAGGACAGGTCATGGAGTTTTGTCAATGATATATAGGAATTTTGCTAGCAGAGAAAAGGAGGTGATTGTCCCTCTGTATAAAGCAATGGTCAGGTCATGCCTTGAGTACTAAATACAGGTCTGGAGGCTTCATTTTATGAAGGATGTAGATTTGCTTGAGCATGTACAGAGAAGGGCAACAAGATTGGTGAGGGGAATGAAGGGATCCTCTTAAGAGAGGCTTAAGTTGTGCAAATTGCAGTGGCTAGAGACTAGGCACCTGCGTGGTGATCTGATTGAGGTGTATAAGGCCTTAAATGGGTTGAGCATGCTGAATTCTGATGGGATCCTTCCACTTGTTCAGATTACGAACCTAAGGGGGCATAAATTCAAATTAAGAAAAGACAGATGTAGAATAGATGTGCGGAAATTTGCCTTTAGCCAGCGGGTGGTTAATTGCTGGAACAAACTTCCATCTGTCGTTGTGCAAGTTGATACGTTAAATAAATTTAAGGAGGAACTGGACAGGCATTTGGAGGGAATGGTGTGATTTTTTTTTTTTTTTTTTGGCTGATGCTGCATAAGCTCATACACTTTCTTTCTTGCATCACATGCCACTACTACTACTACCGTGGAAACTGACTCTACATGCATAAAACATCATCAATGAGTCACTAAAAAGTTATGCAGTGGGAAGAGAGTTGACATTTCAATTTTTTTAAATAGCTAATTGTAAATACATTTTGGCTTTTAATCCGTTCCTAAAAAACCCTTAAGGTTACAGCCGAATCGGAATTATGTATTTATTTTTATAGTTTATAATGATTAATTTTGTTATTGGTTTGGGGGGGGGGCAAAACTCTCTCTCTCTCTCTCTTTCGACTGCTTGCGGGTTGATACAGCAATTTAACTTCAGATATATTGCTGGAAACTTTAAACCAAAATTTGAAACTGCCCATCACCAATTAAGCAAACGTAGATTTTTTTTTTTTTTTTTTTGATTCGTTTCTTATGGAATTTTCGCACTTCCACCCCTTCTCCCTTGCTTTTTGTATACTTCTGTATAGTGCGCAGGGCTCTGCGATTTCAGGCAGAGCCCGGAGTGCGGTCCTAGATTTGTCCATGTCTCTTAAAAAACAAAGTAAAAAAAAAAAAAAAAAATTAGACTAAAACCCCAAAGGTCAAGTGGCTTTCCCAGCTTCACTCTGTTTCATTGGAGCTGATAAACCAGAGCAGCAGTTACGTATCTCATACGTTCATTTACCATCGTTAGGTCAAAAGTTGTATTATCAACAAACAAGTTCTAGGAGCAAAGTACTCCGATCCATATAACAGGCCTATAACACACCAGTGATTGGTATTGATACTTAAGCTGCAATTGAATGTCCATGTGGAAAAAGTGGTGAATAGCATAATAACCGACCAGTTCTAACCAGACTTAAAAAAAAAAAATAAATAAACTTTGATGAGTAACGATGTCCCACGTTACGGTGCCAGTCCACTACCCATGCTGTATAATATTCCATCACTCAGCAATCAAGATGAAACTGCAAGCCATTAACAGCAATAGTATCTTTCTTTTTTAACAAGGATTTCAACTCCACTATATTATTTAAAAGTCCTTCAATAAGAACCGAAATGAGGAAAAATTATTAAAAACTTACTTTCATCTGATCATTTTACTAATATTTCTTATAAGAAAAAAGGACTATCATGAAGGACTATCACTATTAGAAAACTCTTAAACGAAAAAACTACGTTTGTAGTGTGAAAAGGCATCATTCTATCTGTATCTCATATTGTGCTCATCCTTCACAACGAGTTGCCATGTATTGCATTATTGCAGATCAATGCAAACATAAAACCTTGACAACAAAGCAAACAAAAAAAGAAGAAAAACAACAAGAAATGAAATTCATACTGCACCTTAAAGAATGTTCGTTCATTTTGCAAAACAAATATTTAACCTAACTAACACAACGATTAAATCCCGCACATACACAGGTGGTATGGCCTTAATACAAAACTTTCAACCGCTAGGTGGTCACCAAAAGCGATTGAATTCAAGATAAACAATGGGGGGGGGAGCAAAAAATAAACAAGCACGTATCTTTAGCAGTACGTACATGTATTCGGTGCTTGAATAATTACTATACAATATTGGTGTAAATACACCATAGAAAACTCTTAAACGAAAAAACTACGTTTGTAGTGTGAAAAGGCATCATTCTATCTGTATCTCATATTGTGCTCATCCTTCACAACGAGTTGCCATGTATTGCATTACTTCGAATAAGTAACGCTTCACTAAAAGAGAAGACTATTGTTACTTATTCTCAGTGAGCACCACCACCACCCAGACGGCACCCTTTCAAGGCTTGTTGGCCCTTCATCAGGGGGCGGGCAGGTATCCTGGTATTGCAGACATGATAATCCAGTTGTGAAGATAATCACACAATATGAAAGATACCAAAAAGTGTACATAATAATGATTGAGTGAAAGTCAATGCAACAAGGCATCGTATGTTTAAGAGTATAAATAATCTATATAATATTGATGTAAATACACCATAGAAAGCTCTTAAACGAAAAAACTACGTTTGTAGTGTGAAAGGGCATCATTTTATCTGTATCTCATATTGTGCTCATCCTTCACAACGAGATACAGAGAAAATGATGCCCTTTCACACTACAAACGTAGTTTTTTCGTTTAAGAGTTTTTATGGTGTATTTACACAAATATTATATAAATTATTTATACTCTTAAACATAAGCTTGTTGCATTGACTTTCACTCAAACATTGAATAATTACTGGAGACAAAAAAGAAAAAAAACTTATTTTTAGGCCACCCGAATAATTAAATTCATCTGCCGTGCTGTGAGTCTTATGTCTGTTAATTGCATGTGTTCTGTGGTCGATTTTGCTGGAGGAAATGGTCGTGATTTGCTGGACGAAAAATCCCACTTTCTGGGGGGGAACCTTCCTATCTACGACTGAGACAGACTAACTCAGTCACGGAATGAAAAAGAAAATACTAGAGACAATTGGAAATATTAAAAACAGAACATTAATAATTTACAACCAACACAAGTACATAGTGACATAATGTTTTTTTGAAAAGTGGCACAGGTGCTTTCGCACAATTCCACATTTGGATCTCTTGTGAAGGAAGAGAGTACTGTCAAGGCTAGGTAGCATGTGTTAGTGCATGTTCTTGTTTTCTTAGTGTGAGTTACGTTCTTCATCTGGCCGCTTAGCCTAGAGCCTGTGGAGTACCACACACCACTAGTTACCGTCACTGGCACTGGGAGCCGGAGCAGGTAAGTAGGGAAAGAACTCTGGCTGGCCAACACTGGGATTAGCCTGAGCTTCCCAGGCAGGTCCAAAACAAATTTTTTTTTTTTAAAGAGAAGGGATGAGAGACCAAGGAGAAGAAAGAAGGTAAGCAGAAGAAAGAGAGCGAGGTAGGGTGGACTCCCCCAAAGGGGGAGGAGCCCACCCTACCTCATAAAAAGGAGAAAAGATTGTGAGGTCAAATGACCCACCACAACTTCAGGTTACCTAATGGCAATACCCTGCATTTGACAAGTTAAATGCCAGTCCCACTCCCGGAGGAGTGTTTATGTGAGTTCCTACTCAAGTAGGAAAATCAGATTAGCATTAGCATTAGCATTAGTAGAGGCATTTGATGCAAGAAAGCAAGCTTATGCAGCATCAGCCAAAAAAAAAAAAAAAAAACCCACTTCCACTTCACCCCTTTGTTCGTTCAAAATACCTGTCCAGCTGAGCCTTAAACTTATTTAGGCTATCAACCTCCACCACAAGGGATGGCAGTCTGTTCCACCAACCAACCACCCGCTGGCTAAAGGCAAATTTCCGCACGTCTATCCTACATCTGTCTTTCCTCAATTTGAATTTATGCCCTCTCAGGTGATTTTTCTGAGCTAGAGGAAGAATCCCATCAGCATTGAGCATGCTTAAACCATTCAAGGCTTTATACACCTCTATCAGATCACCTCGCTGGTGCCTAGTCTCCAGACACTGTAATTTGCAAAACTTAAGCCTTTCTTCGTAAGAGCACCCCTTTGTTCCATTCACTAATCTTGTTGCCCTTCTCTGTACTCGTTCCAGCAGCTCTACATCCTTCTTGAAATGAGGCCTCCAGACCTGTATACAGTACTCTAGGTGTGGCCTGAGCATTGCCTTATACAATGGAATAATCACCTCCTTATCCCTGCTGGAAAAATTCCTGTATATCATTGACAATACTCCATGAGCTACTCTTGCAGCCCGTCTGCACTGCTCAGAGAACTTCATATCTGCCTGCACAATCACCCCCAAGTCCCTTTCATTCTCTACCACTGTCAGTGTAGTACCACAGAGTTGATACGTTGCTCTGGGGTTGCTTTTTCCCATGTGTAGTACTTTACATTTGTCAATGTTAAACTTCATTTGCCACCTCTCAGCCCATCTGCTCAACCTTTCCAGATCCTGTTGCAGCAGCATAGTGTCAGTAGTGTCCTTGACAACCCTGCCAACCTTTGTATCATCTGCAAACTTGGACATTAAGCTTGATATACCATCATCAATATCATTTATAAATACAGAAAACAATAATGGACCCAACACTGAGCCCTGAGGGACTCCACTAATAACATTAGTCCACGATGAGCAGTGTCCATTGATTACCACTCTCTGTCTTCTCCCCCTCAACCACCCCTTTATCCATAGCAGCAATTTGCCTCCAATGTCACACTGCTCCAATTTGTGTAGCAGTCTTCCATGTGCAACAGTATCAAAAGCCTTTCTAAGATCCAAGTATATAATATCAAAGTGATTCCCTGCATCCAGTTCTTTTGTGACTGCATCATAGTATCCAATCAAGTTGGTCAGGCAAGACTTCCCCTTAACAAAACCATGCTGTGTCTGAGCTATAACTGAAGTCTTGTCTAAATGATCCTGCAGTGCTTCTTTAACCAGTGCCTCCATTAATTTTCCTGGAACAGAAGTTAAGCTCACAGGTCTATAATTACTTGTGTCAGCCTTTGATCCTCCTTTGTGAATTGGGGTCACATTTGCACATTTCCAGTCTATGGGTACCTCCCCTGAGTCCAAGGAAGCTCTCATAATTATGGCTAAGGGTTTGCTTACTTCCTTTGCTGCCTCCTTTAATATAACTGGATAGATCCCATCCACCCCGGGTGCCTTTCTTGTGTTTATCTTCAACAGTTTCTCCTCCACTTTACTCCCAGTTATTTCAAGATTCTGTAGCTTACTGCTAGAGTTGAATACACCTCTGGCATTCCCCTTGCTGAATAACTCCTCATGTGTGAATGTCGATGCAAAATATTCATTTAGTTTGTTAGCTACCTGAGCAGGATCATCAACAGTTGACCCATCAATATCAAGTGGACCAATCTGATCCATCCCCTTCCTTCTAGAGTTTACATAAGTAAAGAACTCTTTGCTGTTTTTCTTTGCATCCCTTGCCAAGGATTTCTCGTAATCTGCCTTCGCCTGCCTAACCTCCTTTGTAACTTGGTTGCATATCAACTTGTATCTATCATAGGCTTCTGTGTCATGTGTTAATTTGTAAGTATCCCATGCATTTTTCTTCTCTGCCATATGCCTCATTAGTTCATCTGACATCCATTTTGGCCTAAACCTTGAACAATATTTCTTAGTTGGTATGTAAAGCCTAGTAGCTTCCAAGATAAGTTCTTTGAATGCAAATTGAATGCAGATATTATCCTACACCTCGAAGAGAAGAGGTACCAGCAAGTGAGTGGATCCCACACTGGTCAAGGGCCCAGCATCAGCAATTAAATCTTCTTTGGCCAAGGGTAACTTGTAGGCAATGAGAAGTGGATTTTGATCACCTTCTCAAGTTATGGGATGAGAGGAGGCACAGGGACTCATGAAGCTCAAGGATTGCTTGGAGTTCTTGTGTCTGTTGTAGAAAAGTCCTTTTGGGTTGGTGGGTTTCTAAGAGAATTTCCTTTGTGAATGTCGAGAGATTCCTGTTATGTCAAGATAAAGATCAATATCCTGTTGGTGTTTTCTTTGATTCCATTAGGAGATGTTCTGTGAATTGAGTTTTGGGTCCATTATAAGATGGGGGTGTGCTGAACAATTTGCTGTAGCTGGATTTGACGCATTTCAAATACAGTCTGGGCAAAAGTAGTGAAGGCTTTGTAGTTGGTTTCGTCAATTATGTAGAGATGTTCCTGCCCATGGGGTATATTTCGAGTTCTGGTAGTTAGGAGACGTCTGGGTAAATCATAAAGAGCGCAATTATACATGAAGTGAATCCAGTCTTTGTTGTTATCGCAAGGGCACAGACACAAGTACAAGTGTAAAGTGTTCGATGTCTAACAGCCCCACGTATTCCCCCCCATCTCCGCGTTGTGTACTCTGTTCCGCAGCGTTTTCCGTCGTATTATGCGCTTGCCTATCAACGTACTCGTTAATCACTCGGCTTCCAGCAGGACTGCACAATACCATGTGAATCCAGAAAACCCTGGGTTTCAAATGATCTTCTAGCAGTTAAATTAGGACAAAAATCTAGTGTTCTAAATTTACTCTGAGAAGTAAAGAGCAAATTGCAACATCTAGACGCGCTGTGATTTTGACCCAGAGGAACCTCTTAGATAAGGGGACCCCGGAGTGACCGCAATTAATGGTTCTTCTACGAGTTTGTTCAGTGAATTGCATGTAACTAGAAGGAATGGTCAGGAATCAAAATAGTACAAACAAAACAAGGTTTATTAAATATATAAGTATACAAATGAGCACAATAGAACTAGCACATAGTTTGAATTAAATGGTATGTGATTTGTTCCACAGGCTTTTCCGTCATATTATGCTCTTGCCTATCAATATACTCGTGAATCACTCGCTACAGCAAGAAACACAATATCATGTGAATTCCAGAAAACCCTGGGTTTTGAATGATCTCTCTAGCAGTTTAAGTTAGGACAAATATATCTAGTGTTCTACATTTACTCTGAGAAGTAAAGAGCGAATGGCAACATCTAGACGCGTTGTGTTTTTCATCCCGGGACACCTCTTAGCTAAGGGCTACCCGAAATGCCGCAATTAATGATTCTTAAAAAATGATTGTTAGTGATTTGCATGTATTTAAGAAGAATGATCACGACATAATTATAACAAACAAAAATGTTTATTCAACATATATGTATACAAATAAGTACAATATAATTGGTAAATAAGTTAGATTAATTGGTATTTAATTGTTAAGCAAACTAACTGGATATAAGCAGTATCTTGTTTTAGCAATATTATAATTTTGTAATGTTCTTCATGTGACTTTTACACTGATTCTCTATCAAGTACAAAATTCCTTGTGTTTTTTCATAACATAACTTTGTTCAAATACTAGAACAGGGAATTATATTAACTTAATAGTGTAATTAATATTTGACAATTAAATTAATAAGTCGCATTCTCTATTAGAACTGCATACAAAAAAAATAATACAATTGTCGGGGTATATTTATATATATATATGTGAGGAAAGGTGTTTTAAAAAATGCATTAAAACGTATGCAGGTAATAGGTTCGGCTTTTGGATGATTTAATACAGTTTGTTATTAAACAATAAGGATTGGCTTACCCGAAAATATTCTGCAACGCCTCGGGGGGGGGGGGGAAGAAATCTGTATCAGACATCAATACGATTCTTTTCTCATCTTTTCCCTCGTATTATTAATTTACCTCTTCTTTACACAATGACAAAAATCGGCCAAAACTATCACTACCCTTTCCTCAGTCATGTCTTGCTCAAAGATAACTGTGTGTCTGTGCGTGTCCCCTTTCAAATATATCCTCCGCTTCCCCTCAACTGCGCTCCCTAAGAATTGTCTTATTCTCACGAGTCAACTATGTGGGGGGGAAGAATTAAATGGATACTGTACCATGCACGGAGTCGTAGTGACAATTAATATCTTTATAAAGGTCTTGTTATGCAAGACCTGCTGTGTCTTGTTCTGGTAATTTCTACTCATATAACAATTCACCGTTCTTCGGACCTTTGCGTTCGATCAACGCTCTTGTCCGCTCAGGAGAACGGGTGACGTCACTGTGGTGTAGTATTACGGCGAGCGCACCCCTGGGGTGTTTGAATTCGAAAGTAAAAGCTTAGCTCTGTCAAGGGACGCTACGTTCGTTGTACAGACCGTGAAAAAAAATATCAGGCACTATTAGGCGAAATTACTTCTTGAAAGTAAGCGAAAGGGCTGAAAAGTGAAAACATTTGTCACAGATTGTTAGGTAAATTAACTGAATACAAGCATTATCTTGCTGTTAGCAATATATTTCTGTAATGTCAGACGTCAATATGGTTCTTTCCTCATCTTTTCCTAGTAATTATTATTTTACTTTTTCTTCACACAATGACAAAAATCGCCAAGACTCTCACTGCTCTCATCTTCCTGTCATGTCTCACCCAAAGTTAATGTGTGTCTCTTCTTACCCCTTCCAAAATATATATATCTCTGCTTCCCCTGAACTGGGCTTCCTAAGAATTGTTCTGATCTCACGAGTCGACTATGTGGGGGGGGAGAAGAAATAAATGGATATTGTACCATGCACGGAGTGTCGAAGTGACAGCTAAAATTTTATAAATGTCTCGTTACGCAAGACGTGCTGTGTCTTGTCCTGCTAATTTCTACTCATATAACAATCTACTCCGTTCTTAGGACCTTGCGTGATCGACGCTCTTGTCCGCTCACAGGGGAACAGGTGACGTCATTGTAGTGTAGTATTACGGCGACCGCACCACTGGGATGATTGAAAACGAAAGTAAAAGTTTAAGCTCCGTCGAAATGACGCTGTCTTACGTATATAGGGCTTTGGCAAAAGTAAAGGGCGTCTTGAGGTACTGAATACCTCTTAAGGGCAAAAAAAAACTAAAAATGAAAAAAATTTTTTCATAACTCTGTTTGTGTAGCACAGAACTCCGTGAAAGCAAGAGATTTAAAAAGTGTAATGCATGTGTTAGCGTTGTGTAGTTGAAAGTAAAAGTTTAAGCTCCGTCGAAATGACGCTGTCTTACGTATATAGGGCTTTGGCAAAAGTAAAGGGCGTCTTGAGGTACTGAATACCTCTTAAGGGCAAAAAAAAACTAAAAATGAAAAAAATTTTTTCATAACTCTGTTTGTGTAGCACAGAACTCCGTGAAAGCAAGAGATTTAAAAAGTGTAATGCATGTGTTAGCGTTGTGTAGTGTCAGATTATGTTGTTCCTCTGACCATTTAGCCGTTGGGCCCTTAGTGGGACCCTCTGTTGCCCATATTTAACCCCGAGGAGGCAGGTAAGGCGCTAGAGGGATCGCTTAAGTATTCTGGCAGGCCCTGCCACCTAATTTCCAAAGATTTCAGAGGCAAGGGCCTAAAAAAAATAAAAAATAAATAATGATAAAAAAATGCGAGACAAGACAAGTTAGAGTAAGAGAAGAATCTGAAGGAGGGGGGATGGTAGAAATTTGAGGATGATAGGGAAGACAACCACAACCTGGTCAGTGGGGAGAAGCTCCAACAGGAGAAAAGAGGGGAGCAGGGAGGGGATTTCCATTTTTCCATTTATTTACACACACAATTTTATGTACATTCTCATGATATAAACAATTAATATACAAGATTATATACAGTTTTATAGACAATATCGTATATATATATATCCATTCTATATAATGGTAATCAAGGTACTGTGTGTGTTTGCATGTGTGTTCTTATATCGGGGTGGCTCCTAGGCCTTAGCCATCTCCACCTTTGTACTCTGTTATGGTGCAGAAACTCTGCACAATGGGCCTGAAAAGTGTCAGCGTGTATGTGTGTGTTGTTTTGTTTGTGGCAGGCTATTATGCCACCAGGGTGCAGCCAACGTATGGGCAGCTGCTGCCTGGTGCCCATCCCTAGCACTGGGCCTGGGTCAACAGTCCTCCTGTACCAGTGTTATTACCACCGAAAATCTCGCACCCGCCAGAGGAAGTGCAATACTGGCGGGGGCCTAGAATCCCACTCCCAGGTTGCCCTTACCGGAGAGCCAGCAAAAAAAAAAAAAAAAAAAACTAGTAGTTATATACATGATGTTCTAGCAAAACAATTGTAACAATTATATTAACATATATACATGATTTTCTAGTCTTAGTCTCTTTCACCACAGTTCATATATTCTCAGTACATTTTCTTATTTTCAAATGAAGTCACAAGTTGAACTGTCCAGTTTGATTTCATTCAAGAAAGAAGTCAGTTCCAGTAGTAGCAGCAGGGAGCAGGGAGGGGAGGGGGACGGAAACCATCCCTCACCCCTGCCCAAGGGATGGGGATTAAAAGTGAACTGGGAAAGAGCACCCTGTTCAGGTCGCCAATGTCAGCAGTCACTGTCAGTTAATGGATGCATTAACCCAGACAAGAAGTACTTTCAGGAGGCTGGCATTTGGTGTAATTTTGCTTCCTCTGGGTGTTTCTTAAGATTTGATGTTATTTTGCCTACGCTGGGTGTTTCTTGCACCTTCCTTGCTTATTAATGGCCATTGTCTGGAGAGGTTAGGTCCAGTCTAGTTGCCTTTAATAGGACTAAGTTACAGTTAGGTGTTGATCCCTGTGTGTCTCATTGAAAGCATCATTATTTTGTCAGTTCGCCCAAATGGTTTGCCAATTTCTGGTCAGTTTCCAAAGATGCATTTAAAAGATCCATGTCAGTGTCCGTGAGCTAACAGTTTCAAGTCCCGGGTTGTTAGCATTAGCATTAGCATTAGCATTAGTAGAGGCATATGATGCAAGAAAGCAAGATTATTCAGCATCAGCCAAAAAAAAAAAAAAAAAAGACCCCACTCCCATTTCACCCCTCTGTTCGTTCGAAATACCTGTCCAGTTGAGCTTTAAATTTGTTCAGGCTATCAACTTCAACAACAAGTGATGGAAGTCGGTTCCACCAACCAACCACCCGCTGGCCAAAGGCAAATTTCCGCACATCTATCCGACATCCGTCCTTCCTCAATTTGAATTTATGCCCTCTGAGGTGATTATTCTGAGCAAGATGAAGAATCCCATTGGCATTGAGCATGCTCAAACCATTCAAAGCCTTATACACCTCTATCAGATCACCTCGCCGGTGCCTAGTCTCCAGACTCTGTAATTTGCAAAACTTAAGCCTTTCTTCGTAAGAGCAACCCTTTGTTCCATTCACTAATCTTGTTGCCCTTCTCTGTACCCGTTCCAGCAGTTCTACATCCTTCTTGAAATGAGCCCTCCAGACCTGTATACAGTACTCAAGATGTGGCCTAACCATTGCCTTATACAAGGGAATAGTCACCTCCTTATCCCTGCTAGAAAAATTCCTGTATATCATTGACAAGACACCATGAGCTACTCTTGCAGCTCGTCTGCACTGCTCAGAGAACTTCATATCTGCCTGCACAATTACCCCCAGGTCCTTTTCATTCTCCACCACTGTCAGTGTAGTACCGCAGAGTTGATACGTTGCTCTGGGGTTACTGTTTCCCATATGTAGTACTTTACATTTTTCAATGTTAAACTTCATTTGCCACCTCTCAGCCCATCTGTTCAACCTTTCCAGATCCTGTTGCAGCAGCATAGCGTCAGTAGTGTCCTTAACAACCCTGCCAACCTTTGTATCATCTGCAAACTTGGACATTAAACTTGATATCCCATCATCAATATCATTCATAAACACCGAAAACAACAACGGACCCAACACTGAACCTTGAGGAACTCCACTAATAACATTAGTCCACGTTGAGCAGTGTCCATTGATTACCACTCTCTGTCTTCTGCCACTCAACCATCCCCTTATCCATAGCAGCAATTTGCCTCCAATGCCACACTGCTCCAATTTGTGCAGCAGTCTTCCATGTGCAACAGTATCAAAAGCCTTTCTAAGATCCAAATATATAATATCAAAGTTATTCCCTGCATCCAGTTCTTTTGTGACTACATCATAGTATCCAATCAAATTGGTCAGGCAAGACCTGCCCTTAACAAAACCATGCTGTGTCTGAGCTATAACTGAATTCTTGTCTAGATGATCCTGCAGTGCTTCTTTAACCAGTGCCTCCATTAATTTACCTGGAACAGAAGTTAAACTAACAGGTCTATAATTACTTGTGTCAGCCTTTGATCCTCCTTTGTGAATTGGGGTTACATTTGCACATCTCCAGTCTATGTGTACCTCCCCTGAGTCCAAAGAAGCTCTCATAATTATGGCTAGGGGTTTGCATACTTCCTTTGCTGCCTCCTTTAATATAACTGGATAGATCCCATCCACACCAGGTGCCTTTTTTATGTTTATCCTCAACAATCTCTCCTCCACTTTCCTCTCAGTTATTACAAAATCATCCAGCTCACTGCCAATGTTTACTTTACCTACATCATTCTCCTTCCTGAATAACTCCTCATGCGTAAATTAGGTTGGGTGATGTCATTTTTCAGTTGCCTTTCATTAGAAGTATTTATTTTGTTGGTAATTTATGGCAGGTCAATTTGTCTAGGTAGTTTGTCAATTTCCGTTCAGTTTAGTCATATAGTCAATTCCATGGCATTCATCAGTAAGGTCCATGCTAGTGGTCTCTGTAGATGGCAATTAATGTCCTTCGTCAGGCAAAAAGTTCCTGTGCATACTTAGTAAATCACATCTCCTCGACTCACCCTTCTGGTGAGTCGAGGAGATGTGATTCCAGATTCCGTGGGAAGTAAGTGATTGTAGTCATTAATCGGCAGCGAAGGTCCTCATAATGGGTACAGTCAACATAATGTGGTGCCAGTTCTCTGTCTCCCCGCATGTGCAGCATGGGTCCTCGATGATCCCCAAGTTGGTTTATTTTGCGTTGAATAATCCGTGGCCGCTCAGTAGGTAAGTTGTGAATAGTCCGGAATGGAACCAAGTTGGGGGCTTTCGATACACCCTGTCAATACTGGGTAAGAACTTTTTTGTGATTTCGCCTTTTCTTGACCAACACAAGTGCAGTCGGGTACTTGTGTTGGTTGTAAATTATTCGTATTTCTGTATTCGCGGATTCGTGTTTTCAGGTTCGCCTTCGAAAAATTTATCACACTAAAATTTTGGCTGCTGTTCCTTGCATTCACTAGAAATCAGTGCTTCTCAACCTTTTTTTAATTATCGCTCCCTAAACGGCTTTTTTAGACAATTTTTCCTAATCGTCCCTAAAGCGCTTTTTTAGAGATTTTTTTCCTAGTCGCATCCCCCTTGAAATTTTAAACAAGAAAATACTTTATACTTTCTCTTTTTATTCAATTGAATCCCTGAGCCTTATGCTTCTTAGCTAAAAGTTCAATGTTCTGTACGATGTCAGTACGTTCAATTCTAATGTCTACTCTTGAACATACACTGGTGTTCAAAGAAATTGCATCATCTAGGAATTTCACATTATTAATCCTTTTTCGCGATTGTATGTTAATTAATGACTGGCATCAAAAATAGAAATATAAACAAAAGATATTTATTAATAGTTAAGGCAAAGCTAAGTAATATTTGACAGGTGCTCTCAAAATATTCCAAAATGAGTATTTGCAACGTTTAGCATTAGCATTAGCATTAGCATTAGTAGAGGCATATGATGCAAGAAAGCAAGCTTATTCAGCATCAGCCAAAAAAAAAAAAAAAAAAACCCTCTCCCATTTCACCCCTCCGTTCGTTCGAAATACCTGTCCAGTTGAGCTTTAAATTTGTTTAGGCTATCAACTTCAACAACAAGTGATGGAAGTCGGTTCCACCAACCAACCACCCGCTGGCCAAAGGCAAATTTCCGCACATCTACCTGACATCCGTCCTTCCTCAATTTGAATTTATGCCCTCTGAGGTGATTATTCTAAGAAAGATGAAGAATCCCATTGGCATTGAGCATGCTCAAACCATTCAAAGCCTTATACACCTCTATCAGATCACCTCGCCGGTGCCTAGTCTCCAGACTCTGTAATTTGCAAAACTTAAGCCTTTCTTCGTAAGAGCAACCCTTTGTTCCATTTACTAATCTTGTTGCCCTTCTCTGTACCCGTTCCAGCAGCTCTACATCTTTCTTGAAATGAGGCCTCCAGACCTGTATACAGTACTCAAGATGTGGCCTAACCATTGCCTTATACAAGGGAATAATCACCTCCTTATCCCTGCTAGAAATATTCCTGTATATCATTGACAAGACACCATGAGCTACTCTTGCAGCTCGTCTGCACTGCTCAGAGAACTTCATACAACAATTTTGGAACATAGGACAATTAAGGCTGAAATGTTATCAGTTTATCATTTTAAATGGAAAACAAAATGAAAAGTTCACCAAGTGCAAACTAATATTTAGTTGAACCGCCACTGGCCCTGATGACAGCAGCACACAATCAAGGCATCGACAAGAACAATTTCTGAAGAAAATCAACTGACAGTTCGTGGTTCCAAACATGAATTATGGCTTCCACGAAGGGTCTTTGGTTTCTATCAGGCAACTGCAGATTCCACACGATGCATGGCAACAGTTCTCTATACAATTCAGGTCCGGGCGGGCTGTTTCCTGGCCAGCTAAGAGCTGTAATGAATCTTTCTTCCAACCATTTTTTCACTTGCAACAAATGAAAACACATTACTGTCGAAGCTCTAATGCAGAAATGAAGCTAAATTAACTACAGAAGTGCCTACTTACACTTTGTGCCCGATGACAATTAGCAGAGTCGTCCTGAAAGGTGCAGTTACTTGAGAGGTTGAAATGGTCTCTAATGGGTGACAGCAATTTTCCTTCCAATATAGCCAGGCATCCATTGGCATTTACGGAACCTTTTATAAACTGAAGGTGACCTGCACCGCGATATGAAATGCGCCCCTATATCATTTGGCTAGAATGGAATTTCACTGTAGACACCATACAGTGTGAATAGTATTCTTCACCATCAATGTCCAATCGTTTGTCTCCCATCAGAGCCATGTAGGTAGAATTCCTTCATATCTGAGAAAATAATTGACTTCCACTGCTTAGGGATCCATTTCATATGCTCTTTACACAAAATTAATCGGGCTTTTTTCTTTTTTTTTTTTGTGAGGAGGGGCTTCTTCGTAGGACAACGGGCTACAAGTCCATTTCTGAAGAGGTGTCTTCTGACTGTCACAGAAAAATGCATGACATGTATACTAAATTATCAGGCGACACAGAAGCCTATGGTAGATATACGCTAGTCTGTAATCAAGTCACAAAGGAGGTTAGGCAGGTGAAGGCAGATTACGAGAAAACTTTGGAAAAGGATGTTAAGAAAAACATCAAAGATTTCTTTACTTATATAAACTCTAAAGGGAAGGGGATGAATCAGATTGGTCCACCTGATATCGATGGTTCGGCTGTCGATGATCCTGCTCAGGTAGCAAACAAACTGAATGAGTATTTTGCATCTACATTCACAATACATTCACAGTTATTAAGGTTTGAAAATGCCAGAAGGGTATCAAATTGCTGCAGGGTGCTTAATGATTTTGTAATAACTGAGAACAAAGTGGAAGAAAAATTGTTGAAGTTAAACATAAGAAAGGCACCTGTGGTGGATTGAATCTATCCAGTTATATTAAAGGAAGGAGCAAAGGAGTAAGCAAACGCTTAGTCATAATTATGAGAGTTTCCTTGGACTCAGGAAGGTCCCCATGGACTGGAGGTATGCAAATACAGTATATCCCGATTTGACTAAGGGGGATCGAAGGGTGACACGAGTAATTACAGAACAGTTAGTTTAACTTCTGTTCCGGCAAATACTGGAATCACTGGTTAAAGAAGCATTCAAGGATCATCTAGACAAGACTGCAGCAATAATTCAGACACAGCATGGGTTTCTAAAGGAAAAGTCTTGTCTCACAAATTTGATTGGGTATTATGATGTGATTACAGAGGAACTGGATGCAAAAAATAATTTTGATATCATATACTTGGATTTCAGGAAAGCCTTTTGACACTGTTGCGCATGGAAGACTATTGTACAAATTGAAGCAGAATGGTATTAAGGGTAAGTTGCTAAAGTGGATAAAGGATAGTTGAGTGGGTAAAGACGAAGGGTGGTAATCAATGGGTGCTGCTCTTCGTGGACTAACGTTATTATTGGAACCCCACAGGGTTTGGTGTTGGTTCACTGTTGTTTTGTATATTTATCGATGATATTGATGAAGGTATATCAGGCTTAGTGTCATAGTTTGCAGATGATACAAAGGTTGGCAGGGTTGTTAATGACAGTGTGCTCTTGCAACAGGATCTAGAAATTTGAGACGATAGGCTGAGAAGTGGCAACTGAATTTTAACATTGACAAATGCAAAGTAATGCATATCAGTAGAAGTAACCCAGGGGATCGTACCAACTGTGTGGTACTAGGCTTAATGTGGTAGAAAATGAAAAAGACCTGGGAGTAATTGTCCAGTCAGATATGAAGTTTTTTGGGCAATGCAGACAGGCAGCCATTCAAGTCATGGGGTTTTGTCAATGATATACAGGAATTTAGCTAGCAGGGAGAAGGAGGTGATTATTCCTTGTATAAGGCAATGGTCAGGCCACACCTTGAGTATTGTATACAGGTCTGGAGGCTTCATTTCAAGAAGGATGTAGAGCTGCTGGAACGAGTACAGAGCGGGCAATAAGAGTAGTGAATGGAACAAAGGGTTGCTCTTATGAAGAAAGGCTTAAGTTTTGCAAATTAGAGAGTCTGGAGACTAGGCACTGGCGAGGTGATCTGATAGAGGTGTATAAAGCCTTGAATGATTTCGGCATGCTCAATGCTGATAGGACTCTGTCTCTTGCTCAGAATAATCACCTGAGAAGGCATAAATTCAAATTGAGCAAAGACGGATGTAGGATAGATGTGGGAAATTTGCCTTTAGCCAGCAGGTAGTTGGTTGGTTGGAAGAGACTTCGTCCCTTGTTGTGGAATTTGTTAGCCGAAATAAATTTAAGGCTCAGCTGGACAGGTATTCGAACGAACGGAGGGGTGAAGTGGAAGTTTTTTTTGGCTGATGCTGTATAAGCTTGCTTTCTTGCAACATATGCCTCTACTAATGCTAATGCAAATTTGGTTCAGATCAATTTATATCTATCATAGGCTTCTGTTTCACATGTTAATTTATATGTATCCCATGCATTTTTCTTCTCTGCCATATGTCTCATTAGTTCATCTGACATCCATTTAGGCCTAAATCTTGAACAATATTTCTTAGTTGTATGTAAAGGCTAGTAGCTTCCAAGATAAGTTCTTTGAATAATTCCATTTTGAATTTGCTGTTGGTAAGATCATTAGTTGGTCCCACTGTGTAGAATTTAAATACTGTCTCAGACCATCGTAGTCGCCTTTACAAAAGCAATAACCCTTCCCTTTACCCCTGATGGTAGTTACCGCTTTGAGTAAATCTCATTTCAGCACACTGTGATCACTGCCACCTAGTGGTTCCTTTATCTGCAGATTTTTAATGCATGAAGAATCACTACTGATAATTAAATCAAGAGTATTACTCCCTCTTGTTGCCTCCCGAACATGCTGATGTAGAAAACAATCATCCAATAAATCCATAAAAGCCTTGCTAGTGTGTGAGTGACCGACCCACAAATTCCAGTCACTATCTGGGAAATTAAAATCCCCCATTATATGACTCTCTGATTTACTGGCCCACTCTATTTCCCTGTACAGTTTCTTATTATACTCATCAGAGTCATTAGGTCTATAGCACACTCCTACTTTCAATTTTGATCTCCCAATGCTTATGTCACATTAAACTGACTCGACACTGCACTGTCCAGCGATGTCGACTGACTTCACTTCCTCGGACTTAATGTGTTTCTTAACTAATAGCATAACGCCTCCTCTCTTCCTATCCTGTCTATCCTTTCTGTAGACGTTGTACTCCGCAAACTGCCGTTCTGTATTCCTTATATCTGTGTGACACCACGTCTCTGATATCCCAACAATATGCGGCTTTAATGCTTTGAGCAATACCTCAAATTCATTAAATTTATTTACCAAACTCCTAGCATTTGTGTACATGCAAGTATACATGCACCTGTGCTTTTTCTTAGCTACCCTAACACAATCCATGTGTTTACTTGTACCGCAATAACTTCCAGTAGTCTCTGAAATATCCTGCAACTTCTTTTTTTTTTTTTTCAGGCTTCTGCTCATCCAATGGATGCAGTGCAAGAACACTTTCACCTCTGCCAGTGGCTACTGTTAATCTATTAGTCCTTGTATCCCCCAAGCTAGTAGTTTTCCACCTAACCCTGCCTCGATAGCATCACGAAATATTCTTTCACCCTTTCTATTTAAGTGTATCCCATCCCTGTAGAAGCAGTCCATTCTGTTAATAATGTGATAACATATGTGATAAGGCAATACTTCGTAACTGATACAAAACTATCATTAAAAAAACAACATTACAGTAAATGATTTTATCAGTGTGGACCTCTAGACAACTAGTGTAGAATTAGTTTTATTTACTTTCATTTGTTTGACTTTATTACACTTTGATCAATGAGGGTTGCTAATTACCCTTTCAATCAAAAGAAGATAAGATATTTAATTCCATATCATTTCTCTTATTAATTCAAATATTAAATCGCTTTTAAAATAACGGTAATGTAGCCAAAAATGTTTGGAGAACTCAAGAATAGAGTCAATGAACCAGTAAATAGAGCTTTGTCTTTAAGTTTCATTCGTTAAGATTTTTGATGTACTTTTAGATATAGAGTTTCATCTTTTAAGTTTTGTTTGTTAAGCTTTATAATATACTTTTAAATATAGAGTTTCATCATTTAAGTTTTTTTTGTTGAGCTTTATAACATACTTTAAATATAGAGTTTCATGTTTTAAATTTCGTTTATTAAGATTATTAAGATGTTTAATATATTTTTAAATATAGGCAGGCCGAAAGAAATGGGGATCGGTAAATAAGCTAGGGAGCAGTGATGAACCATAACTAAATACTCGGGAAGAGAAACTTACCCTACAGACGAAATGTCGATCTGAAGTCGTTATACTCTCTTCTTGTATTCAAGGTTCAGTGATAACTTAGAAAACTTTAAGGGCAAACTAAACGCATATTTAAAGATTCATGTTTTACTACATTAACGTTAGTTAATACTCCTTCCCGATAGCATACTGGACATTAGAAAAGGGAGGATTCGGACTGGGTCTCCTTATGGCGCCCGGCGACTTGTTCAGTTGAGTCGCACTGAGAATAGAACAAAACTTTTACTGAGGAGAATGCTCAACAACTTCCTCTCATTTCTCCTAACCACACAAAAGAGCGCACTCATATTTATGCCTTTTCTTGTGGCAATCAAAATAAAATCGGTATTTTCCAATTCGTCAGAAAAAGCTTTAGACCACCCTGTCTAGACTAAAGGTGACACATCCAGAGCTTCAAAGTTCTCAAGGCGTTTCTCCTTCCTACTCATTTCTAGTATAATCATGCGTTAAAAAACTATTTCTCTCTCTACTCCTTGACAGAACACCTGCTCATAACTTATGGGCAATAGGTGTGACTACTTCGAGTCTATAGAAACTGTTTAATTTTTTTACGTTTTTATATTAATTCAGCATCCTGTTTATATAGATGAAAACTGATTATTAAACGAATTATCTAATAACGTTCCATTGTTTTAGAGATTTTATAACGTTAAAATAAACGAGAACAATCAAGTTTTTTACAAATTAAAAATCTCAATCTTATTATTATTTTTTTTTCTTTTGAGAGTTATTATCTCCATTAGATGTTATCTTTTTGATTGCTATTTCAGTAGTAGCTGCTAAAAAAAGTGCTGACTTAAGGGTCTGCCTAAATCGAAAAAAGTTTGATCGACTAACCTGTTTTCCCAAATTTCGACTTGATTCGAGTGGGTCTTCAATAACCAATGGAGAATTCCACTCTGGTCTATATTCTCTATAATAGATTTAACCGCGTTTTATGGAAATGATCACCTTTTGGTAATCAAATGCAGCACCATAATACATTAACATCCGTATCCAAAGCTCACCAATATTATTTTGGTTTTGCCTCCATTCTGACCAAATAGTAAGGATTTTTCTTACTATTTGTTGGAAGAGGGTAGATTTCCTTTCTCCCCAACACCTTTTGGTTACTCCAGGTATCGCCTGTAATACCGGAAGTACAGGAAGGCTACCCTCTGTAAGAATTAGATAACCATTAAAGAGAGTCCAAAGGAGGACATTCCTTTCCTCTCCAGCTTCTTCTATTTGGAACTCTTTTCTCAAACGCTTCAAATTTACCAAGAGGATTTTTACTCTGTCATCCATTCTAGAAGAAGTTTGCATAAGATCATTATGGGCTTCGGCAAGCGGGTTGTTTAATGATACATTCACTGGAACCTTCTCTCGTTGTGATACGCGACTTTAATAAACCAATTTAACATTTCGTACCCTGGCACATGTGATTACATCAGCTTTTATGAACAATGGGTGTCTCCTCAGACTATCATATATTTCTTCAAGCATTCTCTCTTCAGTGGTTCGTTGAACCTCTGGTTCTTGAACTACAAACTTAATATTAATATCCAAATCGGAACTCCAAATATTCAATTCTGTAGTCGATGAACCTCTGGTTCTTGAACTACAAACTTAATATTAATATCCAAATCGGAACTCCAAATATTCAATTCTGTAGTCGATGACTCAGTAATAGATACCTTGGACTCAGGACTTATTTTATTTACGGATCCTTTGATGAACACAAACATCTCTTTTTCCTTCCATTCCTCTCGAGTAGGGCTCAGATTTTTAGCCTGGCGGGTATAAAAATGTGTAAGACCTCGTAAGCGCAATGGATTACTTAAGACTCCTCTTACCCATTCCTGATTATCCAAACCCGTAATGACAGAAGTGTTGGAACAAATATGGCATCTGGCAGCTCGGTATTTTTTTACCTTCAGATTGGCAAAAATCCGCTCAATTCTTCAATCGATTCAGCTTTATTTGTTGCCATAATGATATTCTTCTGAAGAACTCGGATTCCCTGAATTCCTGTAAGTATAGCACATGAAGGCATTTCCTTAGATAGTGCTCCATATTTCGTTGCAATTTAGAGTTTTCTAATTCTCTGAATTCTCAGATTTAATTGGTTCATAATATAATGGCAAGTTCAAAATGATTAGGTCTGAGTTCGTGTATACTCTTTATAATCAAGTAATATAAAAATAAACTCAGAACTGTTTCTCTATTCGATGGAATACATACCTCTATGAATGATGTCCAATACAAACTCCATCTGATATACTCAATTACTATACAGATCTTCCAAAAATTTTTTTTTTTTTCAAATCAATAAAAATATCCAAATTTTTATTTCCGTAATGAAGAAAATGACCTATTCACATATCAAACTGAATAAAAGACATGATATCAATATTTTCAAATGATGTCATGTTTTCTCATCATAGTGCTCATTTGTGTGATCATAAATATCCCATATTCAATTCAAATTCGCATTTATTTGTATTGTTTTCAATGCTTCGTATATACTCAATGAAGTAGAGACATAAGCTCTAGACTAATTCCTTATCTAGAATCCAAATCCAGAAGTTTTTCCTGTCGATTTGTAAAGATTAGTTACTTCAGTTGTACAAAGTAAACATTTCAGATCAATCAAATTCAGCATTCTATAGGTTCTCACTTGCACTGTTCTTGAACAAACTATATCATCAGGTTATATATATCATTCTTCTCTTTTTTGGTGATTCCTTCCTACTTCTCTCTCTCTCTCTCTCTCTCTCTCTCTCTCTCTCTCTCTCTCTCTCTCTCTCTCTCTCTCTCTCTCTCTCTCTCTCTCTCTCTCTCAGGGTACTCAAATTTTTTTTGGCTGGTGCAGCATAAGCCTCCAGCATAAGGCTTCCTTGCACCATATGGCTAATAATAATAATAATAATATTTGGATATATTCACTAGTCAATACTCCTCAAATTATACAAAATAGCTTGATTTCTCATGATATATATATATATATATATTTTTTTTTTTTATTAATTCTACTTAGTCCATTTTTCCAGAGTTTTTTAAATCATGTTAAAGCATTTTGCGGTGATTGTCCTACTACACATTCATCTTCGACATCCGATATAGCTGTGGTTGACTGTGGCTTACCTTCTCTGACATCATCATCATCAGTCTCAACATTATCGCATCGGTTGCAGACATTTGAAATTCCCTAACTGCTTCCTCTGTAGATAGTGAGGCTTCACCATCTGTTGGAGTCTCCTTCTCTTGACTCAAAAAGATAATCGTGGGCTTCCGCCTTTCCGGAGTATATTTAACATCTACCTCTGTGGTTGATTCATTCTGATGATCTCTACTTCTTAAGTTATAGCTGTGTGTTGGTCTACTTATAGATGTTCTAGAGTGTAGGAATCTGCTAGAATCACTCTGTGATGTCTGTGGTATTTCTTTAGATGATGGTGACCTTTTAATTTCCCTTGGGTCAATGCATGATCTCGTCGTAGGTTTAGGTTGTATATATGATGTTTTCCTGTTAATAGGAAGTGCATCCCACCATATTTCTTCATTGCTTTCCTCTTCTGTTTCTGTCGGAACTATTCGAGGGCTTCCTTTTGTTTGCCGAGGAGTGGTTTGCTACTCAATTTCAAGTCTCATTTCTAAAAATGGTTTTCTCTCAGTAACCTTGGTTAACCTATCCACATGAACTAATTGTCGGTCTTTGGTCTTATATAGATGCTGTATTTCATAATTTACTGGTGATGTATGGCTAATGACATGATATGGTCCCACATTTTGTCGAGCTATTTTCGTGTAAAGCCTCTCTCACTCTAGGCACATATAAATAAACCATACTACTAACATGTATCTTCTTATCAACTGCTTTCCTGCGTCTATACGCTTCCTGTTCTTCATCAGTTCCCTATAAATTTTCTTTGACAATCTCATAAGTTCTCTTTAGTCGTGCACACAATGCTTCGCTATAATTCTCCAAGGATGAATACGTTGGCTGATTATCTGATTTCCAGGCATGCTGTGGCAACGCAATGTCGCGTCCGTACAACAGAAAACTAGGAGTCTCTCCCGTAGCACTGTGAAATGACACAGAAATACAAATTGAACTCACCTCATCAGTCCTGGCCTGTAGGCTTGTATATCTCCCGAACCCCCCTGTAGGAAAGCCATCGTTCAGTTTTCGCTGATACAGTGCATACGCCGCCACATATATTCTCCGAGGTACGAGTCGAACTGACCATCCACTGTTCTAGATGGTAGTTGCCGTTTAATGGCACTCCAGGTTCCCTCAATTCTGTTGGTGTTTGCTCCAGTTTCGGAGTTGGTAAAATGAAGCGAGTGGTTTTCTGCTATGTGCTTAAAACCTTCATCCTCCAGACAATCATAAGACTTCCCAGCAGTCAGAAACAATAGTTGTTCCGGGAAAAATGGAAGTCTTAATGATGCGAAAGAGGACTTCTTTAGTCCTATTTTCAACAACTCTGAAAAAACACCTTCATGTGCCTCGTTCAATCCCGCCAAACATCCTGTGCCGATCCACTCTTTTCCCTCTTTTATAATTCCTCTTTCCAAACTTGCTCTCGTCAAATTCAACCACCACACCCTCGCCGCCTATCATAATCTTTTCTTTCTAGCTCAGCTCCACACACATCTCTCTACAAAAACTGTGCCAGTCACTCACTGTGGTTTGACTCACACTCATCTCACTCAAAACATATTCACACGGTACTTCTCCGCCCAATAATGGGTGAGAAGAAGGTTAATGGATCAGTGTTAATGGAGCGCAGCTCCATTAACACTGATCCATTAACACTAATCAAATCCAAATACAGTAATGGCTCTCTGGAATTTGATGGCTACGTCAGTTCCCTGTTCATACAATGATGGCGCTGGGAGTAACTGAGCAAGTGTCCACTCTGTATCTTACTACTCTGTGAATGAAACTATATGCAATGAATTGAGTACACTAACTTATTATTATTATTAATATTATTATTATGTCTAAGGTGGCACCTAGACTTCCGTCTATCTCCACCTGATAAAGTTGACTTTGTGCAGAACCTCTGCAAAATAGACCTGTATGGAAGGTCTCTTCGCCATCAGGGAGAAGCTGTCACCTGCACAGCCGCTCCCCGGTGGCGAAGAGACCCTAATGGCCGCCCATATTTACTTGGTGCTGGACCTGGTCTTCTATTTTAAGTGCCTCATGCACAAAAATCCCGCACCCACCGGAAGTAGTGCTATACCGGTGGGTGCCAGAAATCCCACTCCCAGGCAGCGCACACCTGAGAGCCAGCAAAAAAAAAAAAAAATAAATAAATAAATAAATAAATAAAATACATATATACACACACATAATATAAACAAACTAAAAAAAAAGAAAACAACACAAATAATCAAAATGTATATAACCAAATCTTAATTAGTAATCAGATTATTCCAATGTCTTCTCCGTTGAAAAACAGTTACACAGAACTCTTGCAGTGCTTGAAATTTATCCTGATTAGCAATAAGATCACTTTCACAGCCTCTAACTAAATTACCAATCTTCACTTTTAGCCTTTCTCTAAGTTGAACATACAAACTACAATCATATAATAAATGACTCCAAGTCTCAGGTTGACCGCAAGTGCATAAAGGAGAGCTGACTAGACCGAAGTAATGTAGTTTAAAATTTAATGAGCCATGGCCAGTTAAAATAAACGATGTTACCAAAGAAGGAAAAAACCATTTGTTGTTACTTTCATAAGTAAATTTAACTGTTGGAATAAACAATCTAGTCACCTCCCCAGTTACACTAAGATCCCATCTCTGTTGCCACATACCAATCAACTGTGTTAGAACATTATTCTTAGCTTTAGCTATCTCTATAGTGACATCAGATGTAATATTCATGAAAGAAACCACTATGCCTTTTTTTAAGTAATAACAAAGGGCCCGATACACAATGTACAAGTCTAGAGGCAAATGCCCGGCCAAAACCTGCATAGCATTCGTTGAAACTGTTCTGCACAAATTAGAAATAACGTAAAGCATTGAGCGCTGAATCGATAACAATTTCTGTTTAAATTTAACGTTAGTAACTCTGAAGTACCATACTGATGCTCCGTACGCAACTATGGGTAAGAAGACTGCCTTGTAGTATAAATTTAAAACTTTCCTTTTCAACCCCCAATCTGACCGTGTTAATCGAATTATTGCTGCACTAAATTTTTTAATTTTTTCGTGTAAGTAATTTAAATGTGGGAAAAACGATAATCTATCATCAATTCTTATACCTAGATATTTCACCTCAGATACTAGGGGAATCTGCCTCCCCTTAATTAAAGCTTTTGGCGGTCGCGCATAATTTAGTTTCCCCTTAAGAAGCATCATAACAGTTTTAGTTGTAGATATCAATAGTTTGTGCAGATCAGCCCACGACACTAGACTTTCTAATACCTGGGCCACTCTTATTTCTAGCACAGCCCTGGATTTACCAGTAATACATAAAACCAAATCATCTGCATAAGCAATCTTATGCAGATTTTCAATTGATTGTTCTAGCCATAAATTAAGTACTAAGTTCCAAAAAAGTGGACCCAATACAGACCCCCGAGGACACCCTCTCCAAAGATTCCTATTAAACTGTAGATGCTTAGCCTTCAGTATAATTTTCCTACAATACAAATAATTCTGTATCGTCCTATACAATAAGTCTGGACATTGCATACTCCTTAATGCAGACAGAATACTCTCATGCCACACCATGTCAAAAGCTCCAGTAAAATCTATAAAGATGGCTAACACATATTTATCCTCTGCCTGGTTGGTGAAATTCATGAGATCATTAATGGCATCCTCCGTAGAATGCCCTCTCTTGAAACCATTGTAACGCCGCCTTTTCTCTCCGTTATAGCGCGGGCATGCTACTGTAACTTTCACCAACATCCATACAACCTTCAAGCATGCTCAACACTAAAATGAACGTCCAGAGAGTCGGGTTTTAATGTGCTCGTCTACCAGTTTGTATTAGGACATAAACCTCACGTGTTCGTCAATCTTATTCGCGGAATAAAATTGGCAACATCGGAGGGCGCTCTGTTCTCCACCCTGATTCTCTATTGAATTAACAGAGCCTCTAGAGTGGCCGCAAATAAAGGTTCTTTCTTAACTTGGATTCCGTGGTCCATGTGTAACCAGAGAATGTCATGAGGCAAAATTAGCAAACAAACACGGTTTATTAAATAACAACATTACATAACAACATTACATATAAACATACAATAAACATAATATAACCGTATCTAGTATCCAGGTAATTGTTTAGTTAGTTTTAGGGATATTTGGTTGGTACATTAAATCTGTGTATCTTCTTGTAGTTAGGCAAACAACGATTCCTTTCCTCTAGATGATGACATAGATATTCTCCTATCTTAGTGTTAAATGAGTAGCAAAGGTAATTGCTGGGTAAACAACAGAACACAATATGGTATCATTGGATAATATTACTTTACTGTTACAATCACATCAAACACATCTTGAAGCTTACTTCAATGAGAAGAAAGGTGGGTATAATATGACATACTATCATATACAATTCTATTGATTAAAATGGGGTGAACTTACCGCAAAGTTCCGAGCCACGTCGGAGCGAGGACTTCACTACCTCTGGCATCATCTTATCTCACTTCTTCTCGGGAAGAACACTTCTAATACCGCTCTCTGCCTCTTTCTTCTTACTGCTCTCGAATCAACTCGACTGCGACCACTGGACCACGGCAACTGGACAACTTTCTGATCAACGAACTGGACCACTCCCTCGACGACGACTCCTAGACTTTGTTCTCAATCTCTATATATAAGTTTGTCCCCTTTCTGCCTTTCCCTCTGAGATGCAGGTGTTCATCTGGACGGTCAGGCAAAAAGGGTTTTTGCTTGACACTTTTAGGACCTGACTCACCCAGGGACGATATTTATTAAGGGGCTGGCATATTCGTGCAGGGCTGCTTTGGAGAAGTTTATGTGACATTCACCTCTCCCCTTTTTAGCCTCCCCACTACCAAACATTCCGCTGATACGTGATTCAGTCGGCATCAGTAGTATGACTCTTACAGGGGCGACTTTTCTCACTTCAGAGTGTCAAATCTCACATTCTCTCTTTTGAAAACATGCGTCAGCCCACTGCCTGGGGAAAGATGACCACTCTCCACTAGCTGGCGGCAGATGACGGGGGCGATACTGTTTCACTCGCGCGGCGTCACCTGCACACCACAGGGGGCAGCGACGCAACCTTCTCCGTTGGGGAGGGAGGAAGCTTTTACTTATACAGGCCGTGGCAAAGTATTAGCGTTACAAAGCTTACTTATTAAGATAAGTCCAAGAGGTAAAATAAAGCTATTTTACACCATACTGATAAGGCAGGGTCAAACCATTTTTATCCATGACTTGGTTCAATCTTAAAAATAACAATCTTTCAAAAACTTTGCCAAGATTGGCCAATAACGAAATTGGTCTATACCCTCTTGGGTCATTTGGTTTTTTACCCGGCTTAACTAACAGCTTGATCAAACCAACTTTCCAGATCCCAGGAAAGGTACCTTGAAGTAAGCATTTATTATATAAGTTTAACTAACTTACACTAACTGGCCAAAAAAAGGAAAACCCAAGTAAATGGTGGCTGTATTTTTCAGTGCTCCGAATTAATGATCAATTCGAGTTTCCAGATATCGCCAAGAAGTGTATTTGATATAGAATTATTCGAAGTACATGTAAGTAAAATTTCAAGTGTCTATCTCATGGGGAAGGCTGGAAATTCCTAGATCTAATCTAACGTTGTTCCTATGGTAGTGACTAATGGTCAGCCATAGGATTGACATTAGAGAGGCTGTATCGTCACTCTCGATCATGTGCCGATTTGAATTTCCGGATTTCTTTACTGGGCTGTGGACTCTCCTTGACTAAAAAGACTGTGGAGTTTCTCTTGATACCATTTTCAGAAATTATTTTGACAGTATTTCTTGAGACATAACCCTAACGATGTACCTGCCTTTGTTCTCCGCCATATTAGATAGTGTTACGATGTCGTAACTTCGAAGACTAATAACTTTGAAACCCCATTAAGATAAATCATCATTGAACACCAGTGAAACCAGCATCGAGCAGAAATCGCTTCTCTGATTCGGAATCATCAGTATTCCGAAAACATTCTGTCCTCCCCCGCTAAGTCTATGGAGGTCAGTAGTCAACTTCAAACTCTCATACTACTTAACGGATACTACTAAACAACCAACTACTTAACGGATTCCAACAATAAACACCTCAAAACACTTGTCAGGACTTCTCTTAAGATAAAAGCATCCTTATTTGTAGCAATCTGCCTTACTCTCAAAATCCTACCATGGATAACACCTCCCTAATCACTATCCTAGAAAAGGGGCTTTCCACATATTAATTGAACTTTAAATTTTCAGCAGGATCTGCTGGGAAAGAAATAACCATCCCAACAGGAACAGTAGCATATAAGTATACCCACCCAGTGACTTATATGCACCCAAGAGACTTTTCATTTAATTTTCTGTCAAAAAGATTTGTACACCAAACCCACACACACTCTCATGTGGGTGAGTGATATCTACAACAGGTGATTCTCTGTAACTACACCACCCACAGACTTAGGACAGGTCTCAAAAGAATCAGCATCATTTTTTACCTCTGACAGAAACCCATTTTTCTTAGAATCAAATTTATTTACAAAAATTAGAGACAAAATGTGTCAGTATCTATGTTGCAGAAACCGCCTCCAAGAGGAGTTTTAGTTTACCCCTCACCTTCATCAAACTACTTTTCTGGATAAGAATTAAGACCTACCAGGATCAGATTGATCTCCTTTTTCCATTAAGACCATCTATACCATTCTAGGACCATACCATCAAAATTGATAATAAAAAAGACCTCCCTGAAACTGCATCAGTTTTCATCCCTTTTGAGGACTTTCAAAGAACATAAAACAATAACCAAACATGCCAGCCTTAAATGTAAGCCATGGGTCCAACCGTTATCCAACTCTCTTCTGAAAACCACACCTACAACAAAAACGAAATGGAACACCCGAAGTTCAATGCCCCTGGCAATAGGCCCACAGACAGTGCAACATCAGATAAGGGAAGACCGATGGCGCAGGTTGACAGGTTAGACCATCAGGAATTCCCAGAACTAGAAGAGCTGAGGGAAATTATTAATCAAGAAAGAGAGGCAAAACATTCCCCACTAGCAAATTATACACAAGAATGCTCCAAACTGCCAGAACAGCATCTATGTGCTGTTGATGACTTCAGCTAGGTGCACACCTGCAGTAGCAAAGCAGAAGATACAATAGTGAAAAATAACAATTACCTTAATAAAGAGGATAAAACTGGCTTCCTACCATCTATAAATGAAGCCACATCACAGATTAAACGTGACATGGTGGCCTATATCACCCATGAGTCAAATAACATAACAATGTCTTCCATAAACTTTATTATGGATAAACGGACTGAAATGAAAGCCATAACAACAACTCTCATCATAGAAAATGAGAAATTAAAAGTAAGAGCAGAAGAACTCATAAAACAAATTCTCTACCAAGAATGCCATTTTCAAGTCCTATCGGACTCTCTAAGAAGGAATATGCCACCACATTGCAACAGGGATTGAACACTGTGAAGTGCAAAAGTTACTCTAACTCTGTTGCATCACCACAACTTAAAGAGGACAACTATATTCTAAGACGACCTAGTTCAAATGAACAGCACCAAACTTCCCAGACAGCTCCAAAACAAAATGTATCGATCATGCGTTCCACAAATAATTGCAAAATAGAATCAAGTAATGAAATCAAAAAGACAGTTGCAAAAACACTGACAGAGTAGTGAAATGTTAAAATAAGATCTTTACTCACAATTAAGAATAAAGGCGTTGTTCCGGAAACCACTAGCTCTGATGATCTAGACAAGAGTGCATCTTCTGAGACAATTATCAAACAAGGTCTCTCTACAGCCAAGCCGAAGATGAATGATCCCACAATACTTGTGTATGTTCCCAAAGAATTATCAAAAATAATATCATATCTGACATATACCATAATAACCTACAGAATTTTGGCTTCATATTTGATGAAGTCAAAGAATCCATCAATCTCAGATTTAATACAGGATCTAAAGCCAACTCAACAAATTGGGTCATTTGCTTCCCTGCAAAATTTCTAAAATGTCTTTTTGAACAGTACAGACTTTATCTTGGTGTCACTTTATCTTTGGTATCACTATAGTGAACAAATGCTTTAGATGTCTGGCTTTTGATCATTCATCCCACAACTTTAATCAAAAAGTAAGGTCGTGTGGTCATTGCGCCATGGGAGGACATGTATACGCAGACTGTCGTCAAATACAGGATACACCAAAATGCATCAACTGCAAGAGGCGTCATAAGGATTACGATCACTCTGTAAAGGACACTGTAAATGATATATTAAAGCACTCGAACAGGCTAAAACAAGAACCATTAATGAATAATATTGACCAGACCTCTGCAACTTTCCCTAACAATCAGGTTATTACCATACTGCAACTCAATGTTCATCGTTCCAGGAATGTCACAGATGAAGTCCGAGTTGACATCACTGAGAATTCCTATGATTTACTCTGCTTACGAGAACCATATTTTTCCACAAGCCTCGATGGGTACAACTCAAAATTAATGTCCGGATCATAAATGCTGATCCGGATCATAAATGCTGACGTAGAATATCCAAAATCTGCAATAGTGGCATTTAATTCAACACTTGATATAACAGCTATTTCTTCCCTGTTTAGACATCTCGTCACTTTCTCATACTTTCTGTTTGGTATCACTCTACTGCCCTCCTTCTGAAGATATCCAAATCTATCTGAACTATCAAGATTCTGTTATTGAAAAACAATGCCCATCATCAATCATTATAGTTACAGACTCCAATTCCAGTTCTCCATTATGGTTTAGCACTTCCATTGACCACAGGGGATGACAACTGGAGAACTTGATACTGGCACATAACCTGCACATCCTAAATAAATCCAACCAACTCAGTACCTTCTTCACAATAAATGGAGAGTCTATCATCTACCTAACTCTCACAACTGCAAACATCACTAATAAAACATCAAACTGGGCTGTGATTGAGGATCTGACATGTAGTGACCACCGTGCAATTTCATTTAAACTAACCACAAATCTACAAAATCGGAGGATACCTCCTCAAGACTT